>NC_069500.1:757481409-757623909 GCF_027579735.1 Bombina bombina
TGTTTTAAGCTGCATTTTCTGTTTATATTGATCTCATCACATCACATTTGATGAGAGTCCATGTCTCATTTTTTCTGTAATTGTCATTATTATTTTGTCTTATACATTATCTGATCATTTTATATTATTTTTATATTGTTTATTGTTTTTACTATACTTCAGTATTATCCTACACATTGTTGTAATACATCTATATTTATATTAGGCCTTGGTTGGCCTTTTTTTTTAAATTATATATTTCTTCTAGCGCCCCCTAGAGTTACGCTTGCATAGTTTAACAGGTATTTATATATATATGTGTGTATGATATATATGTATTGATCTGAAACATACTATATTGAATAAATGTCTGCTGTATGGAATAATAACTGCATTGGTATAAATAAATATTAACCCAAAATTAATAACCTATTTTTTATTTTTTTTTAAATTGTGCACTCAGCAAGAGGTGTACTGAATGTGGAGCATACTGTATTTATATAAATATGGGACAACAATAATCAAATGCAACTTTAAAGGCATCTTCTAAAATATTATGAGAAATATATCATATCTAGTCTTGAAATACTCAGGATACATAGTATGACATAATCCAATACACATGGAACATATGACTTATTAATACTAGAAAATATAGTATCTTGAATAAAAATATGTATAAACTGTATTTACTGTTAGCAGTTTAAAAATGAAACTGTTTGTCTTGTCTGCTGCCCCTGATGGCCTAAATCCAGTATTGCAGCCAAAAGGTATTTAGCTGTTGAAAATGAAATTTCCCAGTAGCTAATCAGAGAAAAGAGCGTATCCAAATCTATCGAATGATTAAGAAGTGAGGAGGAGTTTTGTCTCAGACAAAAACTCCCTGCACAGAGAGAGAAAGGATCTTGGTGGAAAAATTTCGGTTGGTAACTGTTGCAATCCTGCTTGCTGCAATTTTTGCTTATAGAGAGACCACTGTGCGAACACACTTTTCTGTAAGACAAATACGTTGGGACACTCTTTGTGGATAAGAGACTATCAAGATTAATTCTCTTACAGATGTGCATAATTCCTCCAAGACATTTAAAGATAGACATATTTGTATATTAACTGAATTCTCAAACTAGTGAACTTGTAAAGTATAAGAAATTGTATATTTAATATTTTAATCAAATACATTCTTTATTGTTACAGTCTAATTGAAGCTGGTATTTTAAGCTTATGTTCATATCCCTGTATAGTTTAACTAGTCATTATTGCAAAATAATTTATTTGCTAGACAGGACTTGGCACTCCAGATTTATAAGTCAGTCATTATAGTGAACTCTTTCAGAACTGTACATAAACTGGTTATTGTGATTAAATCCCTGGTAGTTATTGATTAAGCATAGTAAGTTGGTAATCCATATTGGGCATTGAACTAGAGTTATCAGTAAATAACAGAAGATTCTGGTATTTTATTGTTATATTTTAATGCAATTTAATTGTGAATAAGGTTAATTTTAAAGGTATATTTTTTATGATCTTTGTAAGAATATTATAGCAGCATAAGTGTGTATCGTTTGATTCATAATCTGGTTTCTATAAATATAATTCAATCTGTTTATAACTTTAACTAATTTTAAAGAATTTAGAAATAATTATTAATTTTAATTGTTCAGTATATGCATTTTAATTGGAGGTTATTTTATAGAATAATTATTAAAGAAATTATATTATAACCCTGCTATATACTACAAGAGTTAGTGGATCTTTGTAGTTCTCACAAGTCTACACATAAAAACCAAACCGATAACATAAAATTACTACAATCCAGAGTAGAAGACCTAGAGGATAGGTCCCAACAAAATAATGTCAGGGTTGTGGGGCTCCCTGAGACTAGTGAGTTTGAGGACTTGATAAAATTTGCCTCCCAAACACTCCCCCAAATGCTTGGCATGCAGCCTCAACTGGAGAGAATCCTGGTGGAGAGGGCACATAGGACATGACCCTTGAAAAAACTTAAATTATGCTTACCTGATCATTTTCTTTTCTTCAGATGGAAAGAGTCCACAGCTGCATTCATTACTTTTGGGAATTAAGAACCTGGCCACCAGGAAGAGGCAAAGACACCCCAGCTGAAGGCTTAAATACTCCTCCCACTTTCCTCATCCCCCAGTCATTCTGCCAAGGAACAAGGAACAGTAGAAGAAATACCAGGGTGAAAAGGTGCCAGAGGAATAAAAAATTAAGACGCCCCACAGAAAAAATACGGGTGGGGAGCTGATGACTCTTTCCATCTGAAGAAAAGAAAATTAACAGGTAAGCATAATTTAAGTTTTTCTTTATAAATGGAAAGAGTCCACAGCTGCATTCATTACTTTTGGGAAAACAATACCCAAACTATAGAGGACACTGAATGCAAAAACTGAAGGGTACAATAGGTGGCCCATTCTGAGGGCACCAGGCCTGAAAACCACCCAAACAAACCCCGCTTCATTGGAGCCGGGCATAAAAACTAAAAGGGAAAGGCCCCAAGGACACTGGCCCACAGATAGTCCGAAAGCCTAATTAGAGACCGCTAGCAGACTCACTTAGCCAACACTCCTCCAGAACTGTTGCCCAGCAGTCGGTCCACACACAACCCTTACTAGTACAGTACCAAAATCCCCAAAAGGGAGAGAACAAAGGTAAGCCAAAGGGTTACCCAAAGATATAGCAAAATCCATAAAGGAAAGCTCCCTTCAAGGGAAGGCCAAATCCACAGAGACCTGAATGGATCCCAAAACAAGGAGAGATGACGCCCAGCCCCCTAGGAGCAATCGGGCATCATCAAGTAGAAGAACATCTCCCAAACATCGTGCAATAGCACCGAAAAAGGCAGCTGAAGACCAAGTCCTCAAACCGTCAGAACTCAGAGACTGAGCAAACAGAATAACAAGTAGTAAACTCAGAGAAAAAAACATCTAAGTCTAGTTATATGCTGCCATCCGTATGAAAGCACGGAGAAACACTCCGTAAGGGAGAAGCGGCTGCAGAAAATCCAAGACATAGATTGCCTAACCTCCAAGACAGAGGACACTCTCCAGGCAATCCAGACTGCCAAGCCTACTCACAGATCTCAGAGGGGGCGAGGCCCAGAACCTCTAAAAAAGAAGGTCGACTGTCACCCCCAAGACCTGAGGATGAACAACAGATCTCAGATCCTACACTTAGCCGGACCAGCCCAAGCAATGGAATGTCTGAAAGCAAGGGAACCAACAGGGACCCCAAGACCAGCCCCCAAAAGGGTGGATGAATGGACACAGCCACTTCAACCTAAAGGCAATTGAGAAGATGGTAGACCTGAAGAGATCTAGCAAGGCCATCCAACTAAGTCTCAATGTGGAGCCAGCAGCTCCCCAGATGGATAGGAACAACTCAAAGAGCAGACCAATCCTCAAACCAGATAAACATCTGTTCCAACCTCCCGAACACAGGAGAGGCCCCTAAAAGGGAACTGCACCTCCGTAAGGAGGACAACAAGCCCCCTGAAGAGGAGAGCGTCGATAAACACCTGCCCATAAAACAGGCAGACGTACTGAGAGGACAGAAGGCCACATCACTGATGAACACAGAAGAACCCCTTAAAACACCATTGTGCTAGCACACACACCAGGTGCAAAAGTGACAACTGAGCAACTGCAAACCTCCCATCTGCTAGGCAGTAAAGCTTCCCATCAGGTCACATCAGTTGGCTTTCCCAAGGGAACCAAATTGTCCATCACAAGACAAGCCCCAAGGAGCCCTGGCTCTCAGAATATCTGGCCAAGTTGTAAAACATTACAGTCAGAACAAGGGCTAAGCCCAAGTACCCCAGAAACTGGACCCCTCCCCGGCCAGTCCTAGGATCATAAGGTCCGGTAACATCCAACAGTGGGATCCACGAAGGGTAATGCCCTCAACAACCGGAAGATCAGGACAAGAAGCCCGGGCCCCACATAAATCCCTCATCTGATATAAAAAAAAACAGACCTCCCAGGGAAAAAATCCAGACCCAAGTCCCGACCCAAAGGGAAGAGACCACCCCTTGCAGGAGCCCAACACTCCAAAGAGCTAGGGCCATAAAAGGACACTAAAGCTAAAAGGCATCCAAGCAATAGTAACATAACTGTGCTAGAAGAGCGGCTAATCCCCCTAAGGGACACAAGGTACTGTTCATTTTATCCACCTTGAAAGGAGGAAATACTGAGTAGACCTCACCGGGGATCAAATTAGCAACCCTTGGATTGCTACGGTACAGAGTAGCCACAGAGCATTAGTATGCTGAGCTAGTTGTCCAACTAGCCATGAGCTCCAGGCACAAAGGGAACAGTCAAGACAAGTCACCCAAAACAAGCAACATCAACCCTCCACATCACCTCAGATACAAAGTCAGAGGACAAAAAACCATGGGTCTTGATGCCACCTGGATGGCAATACCCAAAAAAAGTGGAAAAACCACTAGGACCTCATCTATCCCAAGAAAGAAATGCAGCGCATTCCCAACACCAGGAAAAGGACCCCTAACTGGAGCCTCACCAGTTAATGTTCCGAAAAAGGAACAGCCAATTCCCGAAGGGAATGCAAGTCTCCCAAGGAAGACGACCTATCCACAAGGAGAAATGGATAAAATCCAAGAGGTCTCAATGAGAAAGAACCACTAAAGGAACAAGTCCAAAAAGACAATTTCCTAAAGCAACACCACCCGTACGGCGGAAAAAGAGGTGCTAAACCCTCTAATCTTCCCACCACGTGGAAATGAATACTCTAGGTTCCGAGGGTATCAGAAGCAACAGAGAGTGACGCAGCAAAATTCACTGACTAAGTCACCAGAGCGATGGCTATTTAGGACTGAAACAATCCCGAGAGCCCCACAGACCCGCAAGTCCTCTTGAGAATGCTTAGCTGAAACCTTTCAAACAAATAACAAGAAAACTAATTGCACTCGGCACCCCCACCTGACCAGTAAGGCATAATAGGCACCACATGTCTGACTAAGCCACGAGGCAGAAGATTTGAACCCAATCAGGACCAGCCTGCAACCAGGGTCATGACTGCCAAGCTAGCTAAATCCTCAGAAAAGAAGAAAACAGACAAACATGGGACTAACGTGTCCCGAACAACTTCCATAGAAGCAAAGCAGCAAGTATCGATCCCAGATATTTTTAAGTTCCCACAGGAAACATAGTATGAAAAATAAAATAAAATTCATCCTAACCGGATTAAATAAAATAACAGGCAACCCAAGGGTTAACACCCAAGAAGAACAGAAGGCCCGCAGGACCAGCCTAACGGAAACTCTGTTCTTCCAACAAAACTGGGAAAGATCTCGATAACAAGACTGAAAGGAGATTACTTCATCCCCCATGTTTAACAAGGTGTGCCAATCAAAGGAGGAGACTGATGAGTCCCATACCCAAGAAGGATAGGGTCCCCAAGCAGCTCAAAAACGTGTCTGAGTAAAACACTAAGGCAAGCCTGTCTGTAACGAAAGGCACAACACACAGGAACAGTTACACCCACAGGGAACTGTACATGCCATCCAGAGGCTGAAAGACCTGGGGCAATCGGGCATGAGCACAATCGCGAATAAAGATCTCGACTTACCAAAGTATATAAAAGCAAAAACGTGCCACAACCACTGGGGGGGAACAATCCACCCTCTGAGGAGGGAAACACATAACTTGGGTTACCCACATGTGTAGTAGCAGAAAGCGGTAGGGAACTCGCCTCCCGGAGGACAGGGCCCCCCCTAGGCGGATGGCTCAGCAGTCTCTTTAATCCCCGAGGAACAAGGCTGTCTATGACGGCCTAAAGAACATAACTGACTGACCTGAATCAATGAGGCCAATTCGCATTCTTCAAAGGACGAAGAGTTTGAATCAGAAAGTTGACCAATCTCAACATCAGCATCCTCCATAACTGGATCAAGGATTCCCAAAAATGGACTATATATATAAAACAATTTGAACGGCACCTGACACCCACAATGGCTGGGGCACTCACCACTTCCTATGTACCAGACACTAGTGGACCAAAATTTTCCATCACCACACAGTCAGGAATGCGGAAATGGGAGACCAGAACGTAAAAACACCCGGTCACAAGGTGAACTGTAGAGCCCCAAAAAAGCACGCCCAACCGTAAGGCCGCGTCACTTCAACAGGCTGTTATGTTCTAAGCCACAAGCCCAGTAAACACTACACATAAGCAGATTGAATCACATAACAAACATGATTAAACCCCCCTGTTCATTAGTCCCCCCCTCAGGAGAAATTAACCCTTAATTCCAAGACACTTAAAGAAGTCTCACTGAGACCCTGTATTTTTCATGTGAGTTTGCAGCAACAATGAGGTACAGTACATTCATGAAGAAGTAAAATGAAACGATCTAACCGGAATCTACACCGGAATCTACACCGTGGAACAGGAACACGGCCCTTCAAGTGTGACGGATAGTAGCCTCGTCTCCACCATGGACTTGAGAGAAGAAAGCAGGCAGCGAAGCGAAGTTCAACAACGCGATTGCTTGAGGAGCTGTTAACATGAGTCGGATGGTTTTGCATCTCCTGGACTCTAACTTTCATCCAAGCCCTCACTGAGAGACTGACAGGATTACTTAAAACTCCTGTCCCATGTCGAAGAGTGCTACCCTCCATAAGTGACAACTTCAATTATGACACTTCTCTGCCAACCTCCTGGGACGAAAGGCAAAGAATGACTGGGGGATGAGGGAAGTAGGAGGAGTATTTAAGCCTTTGGCTGGGGCGTCTTTGTCTCCTCCTGGTGGCCAGGTTCTTAATTCCCAAAAGTAATGAATGCAGCTGTGGACTCTTTCCATTTATGAAGAAAAGTATAGCGATGGGAACATCAGACCCCACACAGTTATGATAAGGTTCCAGGATAAGGTCAACATCCTGAGACATTTTAGAAAGGCAAATACACTAATGTTGGGTAATAATCATTTACACTTGTTCCAGGACTTTTCAGCCGAAACCTCGGCCAAGAGAAAGGAAATGGTGCCATATTACACTACACTCATTAAAGCAGGATTTAGAGCAGGATTAAAATATCCAGCCCAAATTTTAGTTGATGTAGATGGGGCAAATATTATACTTAATAACCTGGTAGAGGCAACATCTTTTTTTGAGAGAAATAAAATTGACATTGTAACATCAGACAGGAAAGGTAATCCCACCCCATAGTTGGAAACCGTGTAAGGGATCAGCAACATGAATTTTAGAAGTAACAAGGAATGGCAAGGAGGTTAAATTACGGTTGTAATTGATAAGCTTGCTTTGTTATGTAAAAATGTTTTTCTATTTTTATATTATTGTCAATTGATATCATTGGGTCACAAGATGTATATCATCTTATTTTATATTTGTTTTATAAACAGAGATATATCTATAAGGTATGGAGAGTTCCTTTTTTTTTTTTTCCTGCTTCTCCCCTCTCTCGTTGGGATACTTAGGAGAAATAAGTTAAAACCGACATGAATTTAGCAGTTAATCTAGTGTCATGGAATGTGGGAGGGATAACCTCTCCAATCAAAAGAAAAAATATATGTAGACTGCTGAAACATCAGAAACCAGATGTAATTTTCATACAAGAATTGCATCTGAAAGAAGCTGAAATTGAGAAGCTTAAAGTCAGCTGGATGTCCGAGGTGATAACTACACCATGTTGTTAGAGGAAATGCGGAGTGGCCATATTATTTAACAAGAAAGTTACCTATAATATTTTAAAACAGGAATTGGATCCTTTAGGTAGATTCATAATTTTATCAGTTGAAATACATGATAAAATTTGGTCACTCTGCAATGTATACAGACCAAACAATCATGATATTGTGTTCTGGAATAAATTTAAAACAAAACTGGCCCAATATCTTGGGGCCCATTTATCAAAGGGCTTGCGGACCTGATCCGACACTGCGGATCAGGTCCGCAAGACCTCGCTAAATGCGGAGAGCAATACGCTCTCCACATTTAACATTGCACCAGCAGCTCACAAGAGCTGCTGGTGCAACGCCGCCCCCTGCTGACTCGCGGCCAATCGGCCGCCAGCAGGGAGCTGTCAATCAACCCGATCGTATTCGATCGGGTTGATTTCCGGCGGTTCCTGTCCGCCTGCTCAGAGCAGGCGGACAGGGTTATGAAGCAGCGGTCTTTAGACCGCTGCTTCATAACTTGTGTTTCTGGCGAGTCTGAAGACTCGCCAGAAACACGGCCCTTCAAGCTCCATACGGAGCTTGATAAATGGGCCTGCTTGACTATAATCTAGTGTTAGCTGGTGACTTTAACATGACTCAACACCTAGAGATGGATAGGTTTCATTTAAACTCACCAGCATACTACTATAGGGAGGCTACATTTACATTTTTAGAGCATTCTTTAAATTATTAAAACTAAAAGATATTTGGCGAATACAACACCCTGACCTTCATAACTTCTCTTGCAAATCTAAAACACATAGAAACTTTTCTAGGATTGATCTTTTCCTAATGGAAGAGAAATTATTATCATTAGATGTAGAAACACATATTTCAGAGATGCTATTATTAGCTTAAAACTTCAGACGACATTACTTGCCGAAAGGAATAGAAATACTTTCCAAAGTATATGCTGAATAATTTGCGATTTTCAAACTGGTTGGTTGAAGAATGGAGAGAATATTATAGGAATAATAGGGGATATATAAAAATAGAAACTTTTTGGGAAGCAGGTAAGGCTGTCCTTTAGAGGAGAAATAAAATCATATATATATATATATATATATATATATATATATATATATATAAATGAAACGAGAAATTCAACTCGACAATCAGGTTAAAAATTCATATAGGACTTATCTGAATGCTCCAAATAATACCACCTGGAATAAATACAGGCAAGCTAAAATGGAAAAAGAGATTTTTTTTTAAGAATCTATTCTAAAGAGACTATAGATAAAATAGAGCAAGACAGATTTTTATCAAAAAATTACCCTTCCGAAAATCCAGAAGATATGGGTGCATATCGCCCTATATCGCTCCTTAACCCCTTAATGACCACAATGTACCCTGTATGTCACTGGTCATTAAGGGTTTTTTCCAGACATAATAGCACAAGTCTAGCATGAACACGCTATTAATGCCCTCCCTCCAGCAGGCTTTGTGGAATAGAGCAGTCTCAATACTGGTGGCAAGACCGCGATATAAAACAATCAAGTCCCAAAAAAAGGCCAGCGACATACAGGGTACATCGCTGGTCCTTAAGGGGTTAATAACAACTAAAAAAATTACTAATGTCAATTGTCGCTGAAAGATTTAAAAAAGTAGTGGGTTCAATAATACATACTGACCAAACGGGTTTATGCCAGGAAGAAATGTAGTCTGAAATATAAAAAAGGTAATCATGACTATAAACTCATATTACAATAAAAGAAAGCAAAATGTTAGACCCAGGAAAGACCTAGCCTTATTAACGTTAGACGCCGAAAAGGCGTTTGACTCTATCATATAGGATCACTTATTTATAGCCTTAGGACATTTTCGCTTTTCTGGGAATATTACCAATATGCTTGGATTAATATATAAAAACCCTACATCTCAATTACTAGTTAACGGGACTTGTCTCAATATATAACACTACAAAAGGGTACGCATCAAGTATGTCCCCTATCCCCGATCCTTTTTAATATTTCTTTAGAGCCCTTAGCAATCTAGTTGAGGCAGGAATTAAAAGGAAACTCACTGGGAAACCAAAAAGTGGTTCTATCTTTATATGCGGATAACCTCATCCTTTACTTAAGTAACACGAGCAAGAGCATCCCTCATTCTTTACAACTTATAAATACCTACAGTAAGGTTTCGGGTTATAGAATAAACATTACAAAGTCTAAGATTATGTGAGTTCATAAAACCTCAGGGAGTAATTATCCTCATACTTTTAAAGAAGTTTAATGTATGAATTAAAATGTGCAGAAATCCTAATGACTGGTACAGACTCAACTATGAAGATCTATTTTCTATCATGTCGAGTGAGATGAAGAGTTGGAAGCTACACTATTATCTGCTAAGATTATGTTACTCAAGACATTTTTTTCCAGTGCATATTATTGCTGCTACAGAATCTACCTTTGTTTATTACTAGGCAAGATATTCTTACGTTCAATGCAGCATGCTCATTATTTTTGTGGGGAAGAATCCAGCCTCAAGTCGCTATGGCTAGATTAATACAACAAAAACATTTGGCAGCTTTTCAATGCCAAGCTTAGAACACTACAATTGGATTTGCATGGTTAAATTTGCAATTGGTTGACTAACAGAAGCAAACTAAGTCACATACCTAGACATTGAGACAAATTTGATATCCCCGTTTGATCTAAGGGCTCTGTCCCACCAAATTACCAAGCAATATTTCTAACATGACGACCTTTGTAAATATCATAACAGCATGGCAGAAATATTGTAAGGTATTGGGACATGACCCCAGGGCCTCTCAATGTCTTTCTATTACATGAAATGCAGATTTTGGACCTGGACTATATAACCCTGCTTTTTAAAGTGGAGACAGAAGGGAATCCTTTATATTTCTCACCAAATTGCAGGAGAATAATAAAACAGTTCAATCATATGCACAATTCCCAACTAAGCATACTTTCCCAGTAAAGGATTTATATGCCTATACAGATCAGGAGTTATGTAACTCAAATAGTTAAATCACATGGACTAGAATGGGACGCAACTGAGATCCCCAATGAGATAAAGCTATATAGGGCAGGTATCCGAACAATTTCATACTGCTATAAATCTTTGATCACTAATCTAGGAAACTTAAAGAGAACCTAGTCATTTTCTTCCCGAGTACATCAGAACAAGATATTGTAAAGAGTATTAGGTTATCAGAAGTTGCTACCACTAATATAAGCTGGAGGGAATCCCAAATAAAATTACTGACTAACTATTATCTCACAACATATAGGATCTATAAATTTTCCAAAAATAAACAACATAGTCAATGCTTTAAGTGTAGAGTGGAAATGGCTGACATTATGCACTGCATGTGGGCATGCCCTAAAATCAAACAACATTGGAGTAAGGTCAACCTTTGGAAATAAACAGAGAATAAAATACTCATTACATGTTTTCAGTTTTTTTTCTTATTCTCGGGTAGTAGTAATACTGGGGAACAGTCTTTGATAAACCTTACTATTATGGCCACTAGGAACCAATTATTAAGGGAATGGAAATCTGCAAGGGTGCCCAGCCTAGCCAAATTTATTAGTATATTAAATTTACAAATGACAATTGAAAAGCATGACTAGAGACTATTTATTGATTCACAGCTTAAAGGGACACTATACCCAAACATTTTCTTTCATGATTAAGGTAGAGAATACAATTTTAAACAACATTCTAGTTTACTTCTATTACCTAATTTGCTTCATTCTTTAGATATACTTTAATGAAGAAATAGCGATGCCCACTGTGAACCAATCACAGGAGGCATCTATGTGCAGCTACCAATCAGCAGCTACTAAGCATATCTAGATATGCTTTTCAGCAAAGAATATCAAGAGAATGAAGCAAAATAGATAATAGAAGTAAATTAGAAAGTTGTTTATAATTGTATGCTCTTTCTAAATTATGAAAGAAAAAAATTGGGTTTCATGTCCCTTTAAAGCTTTCTTTGCGAAGTGGAAAAAAATGATCATAGCATGGCCATCAACACTGCAACATCAATTTGAAACTCTGTGGCATTTTTATCACTTATACTAGAGAGTGAGCTGCCTCAGTACTGGATAGATATTAACCTGTTATCAGTTTGAAATTCTACAGATAGCAGCCCAAGCTATGCATAGGGGTTGGAGCTCCGAGTCCCAGCAAGGAAAGGGTTCATTGTTGACCCAAGTTTCAATATATTCTATGTTAATGTTTGTATATGTTTATCTGCACATGGATCTAACGGACGGAGCTGCATCTCTGGAATAATGTATCATCTGAATGATTTTTGGTTGACCTATTTTTTTTTTTCTTTTGATGTTTATCTTTTGATTTGTCCTTTGTATGCTGTAAAAGATGAAGAAAATCAATAAAAAAAAGAAAAAAAAAAAAGAAATATGTATTGAGGGCACAGATGAAAAACCTGAGAGTCTTTCTCAAAATATTTATCAAGCAATATAAAATTATGACCTCATTTTCAATCGTCTTATGGTACCCATCATTAAGAGAAAGGATTGACAGTATTCTAAAGTAAGAGATACATAGTTCTGTTATTTGAAAAAAAAAAATATGGTTCATGGGATTTGTCAGGAAACTGTGTTTTAAAAAATACTGTACTGTTTTGACTGTGTAGGAGACATAACGGGGATGAAAAGAGTTACAGGGATGGAAAGTCAAAATTAGATTTGCATGATTCAGATAGACCATGTAATTTTAAGACCCTTTTAAATTTACTTCTGTTTTCAAATGTGCTTTGTTCTTTTGCTATCCCTTGTTGAAAAATAATATGCACATATCCTACACCAGTGGGAGCTAGCTGCTAATTGGTGCCTGAACATACTTGTGATTGGCTAACTAGGTATGTTAAGCTAGCTGCCAGTAGTGCAATGCTGTTCCTTGAACAAAGAGAATGAAGCAAATTTGATAATAGAAGTACAGTAGACTCTCAGTTATCCGGAACTCAAGCAACTGCCACTCTCAAGCAACCGGAAAAAAAAAGGAAACATGTTAGAACATAAATGTGCTCAGATCTTGTAGATAGACCAATAGACAGGCACAGTAATTGATGTCTCAGGACTCTTTCCTGCTACACTAACCCTTGTATGTATTTAAATATTAATACAGTTTCAAGTAAATACAGCGTTTATAGTAAAATCTGGGTTATAGAACTAGTTAGGCCTATTTTTAATAGTAACTCTCAAGCAACCAGAAATACACTTATCCAGAATTTACCAATCCCCATGGGTGCTGGTTAATTGAGAGTTTACTGTAAATTGGAAAGTTGATTAACATTGTATGTTCTATCCAAATCATGAAAGCAAATTTTGGGGTTTCCTGTCCCTTTAAGTTTAAAGGAACACTGAACCCAAAATTTTTCTTTTGTGATTCAGATAGAGCATTATATTTTAAGCAGCTTTCTAATTTACGCCTATTATCAAATTTTCTTCATTCTCTTGGTATCTTTAATTGAAATGCAAGAATGTAAGTTTATGCCGGCCCATTTTTGGTGAACAACCTGGGTTGTCCTTGCTGATTGGTGGATAATTTCATCCACCAATAAAAAAGTCCTGTCCAGAGTTCTGAACTAATAAAAAAGCTTAGATGCCTTCCTTTTCAAATAAAGATAGCAAGAGAACGAAGAAAAATTGATAATAGGAGTAAATTAGAAAGTTGCTTAAAATGGCATGCTCTATCTGAATCACGAAAGAAAAGTTTTGGGTTCAGTGTCCCTTTAAGCTTAACTCAAGGAGTTGGGGGGCCTGCTTCTAGCATTGTGATTATTTACTTATTTGAGCTGAAAATTGTTGTGGTTTGTTTTGTTACATGGACATCTGATGAAATGTTCTCTCCAATCTTTCTCTCTCTCCCTCTGCCCCTTGTTTACCATCTCTTGTGGTTGTAGGTAAATGCACTCAGCAGAATACATTTTTTTGCTATAATTTTGGTTATTATCCACCAAAAGAGATGGTAAACAAGGGGCAGAAAGTGAGAGATTGGAAAGGAAATATGAGTGTTGAAGAAAAGAAGATAGAACTAAGAAAGAGTAGAGGGAAAAGAAGAAATAGTGAAGAGATAGTATTGAGGGGAAAGAATGAATATAAAGAGATTGCCTGAGAGTGAAGCGAGAGTGTAAGAAGATAGATTGAAGATAATGGAGAGAGTGAGAAGAGAGAAAAGAGAGGGGCAAAATCTATACATTTTTTGTTATATTTCTTTCATCAGATGGTGGAGTCCATGAGTCATCATGAGTGTGAATTCCCCTCTTGATATCTAGAAGGAGGCAAAAAACACCCCAACAAACCAGAGCTTTAAATACCTCCAATGTCTCATGATCCTCAGTCCTTTTCTTTTGCCTCCTTGATGGAGAAAGGTGAAAGATGTAGTGCAGATCTACTTGTCATTGAGAAGGGTTCTCTATTTAATCTGAGAATTATTTCTTCCTCATAGTTCCCTGTTGGTCACAGGGGTAGACAGGTAGTTATCAGTCAGTAAGTGAAAGATATTTTCTCAGTGAGAAATGTCACAGGCCTCCTAGGTGAAATGTGGACATGTCCAGCAACCCCTGAGTTGTAGATGTTGTTACTTGTTATAGATCCTTGGGATCAGACTGATATACTTCAGGAAAAGCACAATTGGGCTAAAAGAGGCTGCTCATAGGTGTTAACTCACCATAGAACAAGCTACTGGGCTGTTTGTTCCTGGTAGAGTGCCCCTCTTTCTGTATGCATTTACATTATGACCCTGGGAAAGTCTTCCTAAGGGTGATGGGGGAAACCAGATGTGTACTCCTTACCCAATGTGCTTAGAGGGATATGGCTGCACCTCACTAACAAGGATATGGCAGTATAGTATAGTTAGAAGGGTAATCTTCAATAGATAGAAAAATGCAGAGGCGGCTGTGCTATGCTAAAGGAATAAGTCTGATTGACGTCTGGCAAATGAACATGTTAAACCGGTAAGAAATGGTCTGCATTGCGCGCTATTGAAATTTATTTGTAAGCCTCACTTACCAAGCCTGCGGCGCAAAGTAAAGGGGGTCAGTGGAAGTAATTTGAATGCAGTGTTTTGTAACATGGCACAAGGGGTTGCTCCTGTTAACCCGAATTAACCCCTTAACGACCAAGGACACGTCCTCAGTGTTTTCAAGCAGTGGAAGTGATTGTGATCGCTTCCAGCCGCTTTCAGGGTATTGCCGTGATGCCTTTATATTGAGGCATCCTGCAATACCCTTTTGTTAGCTACCGGCCAGCAATGGTGCCGATTGTTGGTGGGTGGGAGCGATAGCAGGGAGGAGGGTGGGCCCAAACTGCTGCATGCAGTTCCGGATCCTGTTCTCAAGTGTGCACAAGTGGCCGGGAGCACGTGTGTGTGTGTGGGGGGGATAGCGCACGCACCCGCTACATTAAAGCAAATAAATGCATGGGAAGGAGGGTGAGAGAGGGGGTAATAAATGCCAGTACCCAAGATGGTGGCAAATAGGTAGAGGGGGAGGGTTAGAGAGCTGTTTCGGGGGGATCAGGGAGGTAAGGGGGCTAAAAAGGCCTTTTATTTTAGTACTGGCAGACTTTCTGCCAGTACTTGAGATGGTGGTGACAATTGTGAGGTGGGGGAGGGAAGAGAGCTGTTTGAGGGGGGTCAGGGAGGGATCAGGGGGTGGGATGTGTCAGGTGGGAGACTGATCTCTACATTAAAGCTATAATTATCCCTACAAGCTACCTAATTAACCCCTTCACTGCTGGGCATAATACAAGTGTGGTGTGCAGCCAGCGGTGATAAGTGGCCTTCTAATTACCAAAAAGTAATGCCAAAGTCATAAATGTCTGCTATTTCTGAAAAAAGGGGATCCCAGAGAAGCATTTACAACCATTTGTGCCCTAATTGCACAAGCTGTTTGTAAATAATTTCAGTGAGAAACCTAAAGTTTGTGAAAAGTGAACGATTTTTTTTATTTGATCACATTTGGCGGTGAAATGGTAGCATGAAATATACCAAAATGGGCCTAGATCAATACTTTGGGTTGTCTACTAAAAAAAAATATATACATGTCAAGGGATATCAGCGTTCCAATGTAACTAGTACTAATTTTGAAAAAAAAAATGGTTTGGAAATAGCAAAGTGCTACTTGTATTTATTACACTATAACTTGCAAAAAAAGCAAAGAACATGTAAACATTGGGTGTTTCTAAACTCAGGACAAAATTTAGAAACAATTTAGCATGGGTGTGTTTTGGTGGTTGTAGATGTGTAACAGATTTTGGGTGTCAAAGTGTGTTTTTTCAATTTTATCATCATATTTTATAATTTTTTATAGTAAATTATAAGATATGATGAAAATAATTGTATCCTCTGAAATTCCATTTAATGGCGAGAAAAACGGTATATAATATGTGTGGGTACAGTAAATGAGTAAGAGGAAAATTACAGTTAAACACAAACACAGCAGAAATGTAAAAATAGCCCTTGTCTTTAACGGTAAGAAAATTGAAAAGTGCTGTGGTCACTAAGGGGTTAAAGGGATATAAAACACATATTTTTTATGATTTAGATATAGAACATGCAATTTTAAACAACTTTCTAATTGACTCCTATTATCAATTTTTCTTCATTCTCTTGGTATCTTTATTTCAAAAGCAGGAATGTAAGATTAGGAGCCAGCCCATTTTTAGTGGGTAGATCTTGTTGAGCTGGTCATTTGAAAAGTAGGTCCAAACACAAAAAAGTGTTGGTACCCCTGATTTAGACATTCAGTTTTTATCCTGGAAAGTTATTTTTCTTCTTGCTATATCTTCTGCCCGAACGGTTTTCAAGCTTTGAGCTTTGCTGTGCAAACCTTTCCTGACTTTTCCCCAGGATTAGGCTGTTCTTTGTACTAGCTATTACTTTCTTTCTAAAGTAGAATCTACACTACTATTAATCAGTGACTGCTTTTTTGTCCATCTTCTAAGAACTCGAAGGATCATCTTTTTCACTATCTGGGTGTTGTCAGAGCTCACAAATATTATGTGGAAGCCACAAAGAATTTCAGATTTTCTTCTTGTTTTGTTCATTTTTTTAATCTCGCAAGAAACAAAAAGCTACATCTGTTAATTAGCAGCCTGGCTTGAAGCCTTGGTTCAGAAGGCCTATTTGGTTATGGGGAAACTTCCCCTGAGCACATTACTGCTCATTCTCCTAGAGCAGTTGCCACTTGGGCACTCTGATGTGTATGTTTTTTTTGAGGCTGCTTTTGGTAGGAAAGTTCAGCGGGCAGAAGTGCCTGATCAGTAGCCTACCTGCCTTCACTGTTTGCCACCCCTACTTTTGGGTGTTCTCGTTGACTTCACTATCGATTAAAATATATGATGATTTGTGGACTCTCACCATCTAATGAAAGAAAATTTACCTGATAAATTAATTTCTTTCATGGTAGTGAGAATACAAGAGCCCCACCTTTTTTTTGTTTAGGTGGTAGCACTTATTTTGCCCCTCTTTCTTGACTTTCAATATTCCTCAATCCACTTGATTGTGTGGCTGAGGATCATGGGAAGTGGAAGGGATTTAAAGTTTCGATAGTTGGGGTACCTTTTGCCTGCTTCTAGTGGTCAGAAGGGGAATTCCCACATGTGATGACCCGTGGACTCTCACCTTCATAAAATAGATGAATTTTTCAGGTTTGCATACATTTTGTTTTTGTTTTATAAATTTGTTTCCAGTTTGTATGTGGATATTGGGAAACTTTGTAATAACAATCGGCTAGATTACGTGTTTTCGTCGGTAAGGCTGTGCGGTGCTAACGCTCCTTTTTTTCTCACCGCTCACTTAAGACAGCGCTTGTATTACGAGTTTTCTGCAAGCCGTTGTTAGCCTCAGAAAAGTGAGCGTTGAGCAAAATTTAGCTCCACATCTCACCTCAATACCAGCGTAGCGGTGAGCTGGCTGAACGTGCTCATGCACAATTTCCCCATAGGAAATAATGGGGCTGAAACGGCTGAATAAAGCCCTGCAAAAAAGCAGTGTTCAGCTCTTATCGCAGCCCCATTGTTTCCTATGGGGAAATACATTTTACGTCTACACCTAACACCCTAACATGAACCCCGAGTCTAAACACCCCTAATCTTACACTTATTAACCCCTAATCTACCGCCCCTGACATCGCCGACACCTACATTATATTATTAACCCCTAATCTGCCACTCTGGACACCGCCACCACCTACATTATACCTATGAACCCCTAATCTGATGCCCCTAACATCGCCGACACCTACATTATATTTATTAACCCCTAATCTGCCACCCCCAACGTCGCCACAACCTAACTACAATAATTAACCCCTAATCTGCTGCCCCCAACGTCGCCGCCACTATAATAAAGTTATTAACCCCTAAACCTAAGTCTAACCCTAACCCTAACAACCCCTAACTTAAATATCATTTAAATAAATCTAAATAAATATTCCTATCATTAAATAAATTATTCCTATTTAAAACTAAATACTTACCTATAAAATTTTGTAATTTAGTGTTTGTTGTTTTTCGTACTTTCATTTATTTAATTTAACTGTATTTAATTGTAGTTAGTTTAGATAATTAATTTAATTGTAGTGTAGTGTTAGGTGTAATTGTAACTTAGGTTAGGGTTTATTTTACAGGAAAATTTGTATTTATTTTACCTAGGTAGTTATTAAATAGTTAATAACTATTTAATAACTATTGTACCTAGTTAAAATAAATAAAAAGTTGCCTGTAAAATAAAAATAAACCCTAGCTAGCTACAATGTAACTATTAGTTATATTGTAGCTAGCTTAGGGTTTATTTTATAGGTAAGTATTTAGTTTTAAATAGGAATAATTTATTTAATTGTAGTAATTTTATTTCGTTTTATTTAAATTATATTTAAGTTAGGGGGGGTTAGGTTTAGGGGTTAATAAATTTAGTATAGCGGCGGCGAAGTTGGGGACGGCAGATTAGGGGTTAATAAATGTAGGTAGGTGTCGGCGATGTTAGGGTTAATAATATTTAACTAGTGTTTGCGAGGCAGGAGTGCGGCGGTTTAGAGGATAATACATTTATTTAAGTGGCGGCGATGTCCGGTCGGCAGATTAGGGGTTAAAAACTTTAGTTAAGTGTTTGCGATGTGGGGGGGGGGCTCGGTTTAGGGGTTAATAGGTAGTTTATGGGTGTTAGTGTACTTTTTAGCACTTTAGTTAAGAGTTTTATGTTCCGGCGTTAGCCCATAAAACTCTTAACTACTGACTTTTAAATCCGGTAGGAGTCTGGACAGGAGAGGGTGTACCGCTCACTTTTTCAAGCAATCGTAATACCGGCGTTAAGGCAAATCACATTAAACAGATAGAATACGCAATTGACATAAGGGGATTTGCAGTATGCTAAATGCTAAAGTGAGCGGTACACCTGTACCTGCCAGACTCGTAATACCAGCAGGCGTTAAAAAGCAGCTTTTTTTTTTGCTTTTTCAACGCTGCTTTTTAAGGCTAACGCAAGACTCGTAATCTAGGCGTTTATTTGTTTTGTTGTGAATTTAAATTATTAAGAATGTAACACAAATAATATAAATTAGTAGATTGCTTTTACACCACACGCCAAACAGATAACTGAAAAAACGTTTAATTTCCCTTTATTGTGGCCCCAAAATATCAAGAGGAAGCCTGTGAGGAAAAGCTTAAAGGGACAGTAAACACCTTGAATTACAAGACATTTCTGTGTTGCTATAGAATAACATAGCTGCCAAGGTTTTAAATCAAATTTTATTTGCTGCATTCGTTTTTTTACTAACCAAACTCCACCCACTATTTGCCTTATTTGGAAGAGTCAATCATAATGTTAAATCCAATAAGGGAAAGATAAATAGCCGGGTTACATGAAAAAAATAATAATATTACAAAGTTGTTTCATTATTCATAACTAAAAATGCTATATAAAAGTCTCAAGGTATTTTACTGTCTCTTTAATGGAATTAACTTAAATAATTATGTAATTCCACTATAGTGAGATCATTGCTGAGCTTTAATACTATTAGCAGTTATTTCATTGAAACAACTAAAGAGAATCCAGGGGCTGCACAGGGTTTATCTTTATTTGAAAAGGGTTCTATATCTTTGTTAAAAAAAAAAAAAAAAAAAGACATAAAAACTCAATTTTTTTCTTTAACCCCTTAATGACCACAGCACTTTTCCATTTTCTGTCCGTTTGGGACCAAGGCTATTTTTACATTTTTGCGGTGTTTGTGTTTAGCTGTAATTTTCTTCCTACTCATTTACTGTACCCACACATATTATATACAGTTTTTCTCGCCATTAAATAGACTTCCTAAAGATACCATTATTTTCATCATATCTTATAATTTACTATAAAAAAATGATAAAATATGAGGAAAAATGGAAAAAAACACACTTTTTCTAACTTTGACCCCCAAAATCTGTTACACATCTACAACCACCAAAAAACACCCATGCTAAATAGTTTATAAATTTTGTCCTGAGTTTAGAAATACCCAATGTTTACACATTCTTTGCTTTTTTTGCAAGTTATAGGGCCATAAATACAAGTAGCACTTTGCTATTTCCAAACCATTTTTTTTCCAAAATTAGCGCTAGTTACATTAGAACACTGATATCTTTCAGGAATCCCTGATTAACCCTTGACATGTAAATATATTTTATTTTAGTAGACATCCCAAAGTATTGATCTAGGCCCATTTTGGTATATTTCATACCACCATTTCACCGCCAAATGCGATCAAATACAAAAAATCGTTCACTTTTTCACAAACTTTCGGTTTCTCACTGAAATTATTTACAAACAACTTGTGCAATTATGGCATAAATGGTTGTAAATTCTTCTCTGGGATCCCCTTTGTTCAGAAATAGCAGACATATATGGCTTTGGCGTTGCTTTTTGGTAATTAGAAGGCCGCTAAATGCCACTGCGCACCACAAGTGTATTATGCCCAGCAGTTAAGGGGTTAATTAGGGAGCTTTTAGGGAGCTTGTAGGGTTAATTTTAGCTTTAGTGTAGTGTAGTAGACAACCCCAAGTATTGATCTAGGCACATTTTGGTATATTTCATGCCACCATTTCACCGCCAAATGCGATCAAATTAAAAAAAACGTAATTTTTTTCACAATTTTAGGTTTCTCACTGAAATCATTTACAAACAGCTTGTGCAATTATGGCACAAATGGTTGTAAATGCTTGTCTGGGATCCCCTTTGTTCAGCAATAGCAGACATATATGACTTTGGCGTTGCTTTCTGGTAATTAGAAGGCCGCTAAATCTTGCTGCGCCTCACACGCGTATTATGGCTAGCAGTGAAGGGGTTAATTAGGGAGTTTGTAGGGAGCTTGCAGGGTTAATTTTAGCTTTAGTGTAGAGATCAGCCTCCCATCTGACACATCCCACCCCCTGATCCCTCCCAAACAGCTCCCTTCCCTCCCCCACCCCACAATTGTCCCCGCCATCTTAAGTACTGGCAGAAAGTCTGCCAGTACTAAAATAAAAGGGTTTTAAAAAAATAAATAAATTTTTTTTTAGCATATTTACATATGCTACTGTGTAGGATCCCCCCCTTAGCCCCCAACCTCCCTGATCCCCCCCCAAAACCGCTCTCTAACCCTCCCCTCTGCCTTATTGGGGGCCATCTTGGGTACTGGTAGCTGTCTGCCAGTACCCAGTTTGCAATAAAAAGTGCTTTTTTTTTGTTTTTTGTTTTTTTCTGTAGTGTAGCTTTGTAGCTTCCCCCCCCCCACACACAGACAAACCCCCACCACCTTGCTGATCGTTTTTTTTTTTTTTACATTATTTATATTTTTTTTCCATTTTTTATTTCAGCATTTTCTGTAGTGTAGCGGTTCCCACCCGCTCCCTCCCCGTGCACGCGCCCGCCCCCACCCTCCTGTGCACGCGCGCGCCTGTGCGCGCCCCCAGCCACCCCCGCCCACGATCCCGCCCCCCTTCACACAACCAGGGCCATCGATGGCCGCCACCCGCCTCCCGGTCCGGCTCCCACCCACCAACGCAGTAAGCCACCGATCTCCGGTGCAGAGAGGGCCACAGAGTGGCTCTCTCTGCACCGGATGGCTTACAAAGGTTATTGCAGGATGCCTCCATATCGAGGCATCACTGTAATAACCGGAAAGCATCTGGAAGCGAGCAGGATCGCTTCCAGCTGCTTTCCACACTGAGGACGTGCAGGGTACGTTCTCAGGCGTTAACTGCCTTTTTTCTGAGGACGTACCCTGCACGTCCTCAGTCGTTAAGGGGTTAATTATTCAGATAGAACATGTGATTTTAAACAACTTTCCAATTTACTTTTATGATCTAATTTGTTTTGTTCTCTTGGTATCCCAGGTAGGCCCAGGAGCTACTGATTGGTGGTTGCACATATATGCCTCATGTTTTTGGCTCACCTGATGAGTTCAGCTAGCTCAGATAGTTCATTGCTGCCCATTAAACAAAGCATACAAAGGGAATAAAGCAAATGAGATAATAGAATTAAATTGTAAAGTTGTTTACAATTGTATTCTCTATCTGAGTAATGAAAGAACATATGTGGGTTTTATGTCCCTTTAAGAATCAGGTTTATTTCAAACTATGCTAACTGCACAGCCAATCAGGTTTTCTGAGACTGGTATATTTGTTAGTGATAAATAAAAGCAGTGTGCCTTATAAGTGACCCAGTTCTCGAGAAACATTGTCATTTTTCATACTAGGATTAGGTAAGAACCGAGTAGAATGTTAAAGGGACACTGAACCCAATTTTTTTCTTTTGTAATTCATATAGAGCATGCAATTGTAATCAACTTTCACATTTTCTACATTCTCTTGGTATGTTTATTTGAAATGCAAGAAAGTTTAGATGCCGGCCCATTTTTGGTGGACAACCTGGGTTGTTCTTGCTGATTGGTGGATAAATTCACCCACCAATAAACAAGTGCTGTCCATCGTTCTGAACCAAAATAATAGCTTAGATGCTATTTGGGTTCAGTGTCCCTTTAAGTGGAACAAATATTGTTATCAAATAGCTCTTTTGTATCCTACACAATTTAATTAAGTATACAGTTTGAATTGAGGAACATAAGACATAAACCAAGGGCCCCATCCGATATGCAGCGTTGCCCGCAGAAGCCGGCGATGCCAAATTTTGCTCGGGTTTGGTATTACATATACGGCATAACATAGAAGTTACGCTCGTATATTTCTGCCTTCGCCCGTAGTTTTTCTACCCAGAGGCTAACATACAAAACCTGCGCAGTTTGGTATCCAATATACAGCGTAAGGACTTACGTGGCAAAAATGGAGAAATCTTACTCCATTTTCACCTCGCCACAAAATGCAGGCGTAGCAAGCCTTGCGCTGAGTATTGGAGCCCCGTAACTCCCTAAACTGCCTGCAAAATAAAACCTAACACCTAACGTATGCGCAATGTCTATCTACCTGTCAACCGCAATCCCCCACCACAATACCTAATAAAGTCTTTAACCCCTAAACTGCCACTCCCGGCCCCACTGCCACCTACATTAAATGTATTACCCCCTAATCTGAGCCCCCTACACCGCCGCCACCACCTATATTAACCCCTAATCTGAGCCCCCTACACCGCCGCAACCTATATTAACTCCTAATATGAGCCCCCTACACCGCCGCCACCTATATTAACTATATTAACCCCTAATCTGGGCCCCCTACACCGCTGCCACCTATATTAACTATATTAACCCCTAATCTGACCCCCCTACACCGCCGCCACCTATATTAACTATATTAACCCCTAATCTGATCTATTGTATTTGAATAGCCAATAGAATGTCAGTAGCTCTTATTCTATTGGCTATTCAAATCAGCCAATAGAATTACAGTAGCTCTCATCCGATTGGCTGATTTGAATTTGAAGGCTCAAATCAGCCAATAGGAATGCAAGGGACACCATTTTTAATTGCGTACCTTGAATTCCTATTCAGTGTATGGCGGAGATCGTATGAAGAGGATCCTCCACGCTCCATGGCTCCGTGGTCTTCAGTTCCAGCGTTGCCGATCTTCAGTTCCAGCATCGCCGGTCTTCAGTTCCAGAGTGGACGGTGGTCTTCAGCTCCGCGGTCATCGGTCTTCAACTCCTCCACTCCGCACCGGCTGGTTCCTGGAAGAAGAAGAGGTCGCAGCTTGGAAGAAGACTTCACCGCCTGGAACAGGACCTTCTCCGCAGGTCTTCAGGACAGGTAAGGAGCACTTGAGTGTTAGACTTAGGTTTTTTTAAGGGGGGATCGGATGTGTTTTAGAGTAGGGGTGTGTGGGTGGTGGGTTGTAATGGGGGGATTGTTCTTTTTTTTACAGGTAAAAGAGCTGATTACTTTGGGGCAATGCCCCGCAAAAGGCCCTTTTAAGGGCTGGTAATAGAGCTGATTACTTTGGGGCAATGCCCCGCAAAATGCCCTTTTAAGGGCTATTTGTAATTTAGTTTAGGGTAGGGAAATTTTATTATTTTGGGGGGCTTTTTTATTTTATTAGGGGGCTTAGATTAGGTGTAATTAGATTAAAATTCTTGTAATATTTTTTTATTTTTTGTAATTTAGTGTTTTTTTTTAATATAGTTTAGTTTATTTAATTGAATTTTAGTTTAGATAATTGTAGTTTATTTAATTAATTTATTGTTAGTGTAGTGTTAGGTGTATTTGTAACTTAGGTTAGGATTTATTTTACAGGTAATTTTGTAATTATTTCAACTAGGTAGCTATTAAATAGTTATTAGCTATTTAATAGCTATTGTACCTAGTTAAAATAAATATAAAGTTACCTGTAAAATAAATATAAACTCTAAAATAGCTACAATGTAATTATTAATTATATTGTAGCTATCTTAGGGTTTATTTTATAGGTAAGTATTTAGTTTTAAATAGGAATAATTTAGTTAATAATATTAATATTATTTAGATTTATTTAAATAATAATTAAGTTAGGGGGTGTTAGGGTTAGACTTGGGTTTAGGGGGTAATATATTTAATATATCGTGGCGGCGGTGTAGGGGGGTCAGATTAGGGGTTAATATAGTTAATATAGGTGGCGGCGGTGTAGGGGGGTCAGATTAGGGGTTAATTTAGTTAATATAGGTGGCGGCGGTGTAGGGGGCTCAGATTAGGGGTTAATATAGTTAATATAGGTGGCGGCAGTGTAGGGGGGTCAAATTAGGAGTTAATATAGTTAATATAGGTGGCGGCGGTGTAGGGGGCTCAAATTAGGGGTTAATATAGTTAATATAGGTGGCGGCGGTGTAGGGGGGTCAGATTAGGGGTTAATATAGTTAATATAGGTGGCGGCGGTGTAGGGGGCTCAGATTAGGGGTTAATATAGTTAATATAGGTGTCAGCGGTGTAGGGGGGTCAGATTAGGGGTAATACATTTAATGTAGGTGGCGGCGAGGTCCAGGAGCGGCGGTTTAGGGGTTAATACTAGGATAGGTTTATTGCGGTGTGGGCTATGGAGGTTTAGGGGTTAATAATTAGGCTTATTGCGTTGTGGGGGGTTGTCAGTCTAGGGGTTAATACATTTATTCTTAGGAGTGAGAGGGGGGATTGCGGATAGAGGGGTATACGTGTCGGGGTATTTTGGGAGGCGTGTTAGACAGTTACGCGAGATTTAAGATTTCAGTTATTTTTTTTAGGCGGCGGCAGTTTCTAAAGTGCCGTAAGTCACTGGCGACTCCAGAAATTTGTACTTACGCTTATTTCTGGACATCGCTAGTTTGTCCGACTTACGGCACTTTAGCAACTGTCGGCGCCGTATATGTGATAGCCCGATGTGCGAGGTGAAACTACGGGCGGCGCAGGTTTCTACGCTTGTGCCAAAACCTGCGCCGTATATCAGATCGCACCCATAGTCTCTGATAAGTACTTTAATGAATAAAAACATGCAGAAATGCTTGAGATTTTGGTATTGGAATATAGAAGCAAAAGCAAAAAAAGTTACACACATTTGTTTATAATATTCAAATTTGTCCTGGTTGCCTTTACTGTAAGGTATTACCATTGTAATAAATTAATTCATTAAAGTTATATTTTAACTGATTTACTCGCCATTTGTGAGCATTAGTTTAGGCTAGGGTTCTTCAAACCAGGTCAGGACCCATTACTGGGTTGCATCTTGTGCGTATGTTGTATGAGAGTGTGTGAAGTGTGTATTGTATGAGAGTGTGTGTGTGTTGTATGAGAGTGTGTGAAGTGTGTGTTGTAGGAGAGTGTGTGTGTGTGTTGTATGAGAGTGTGTGAAGTGTGTGTTGTAGGAGAGTGTGTGTGTGTTGTAGGAGAGTGTGTGTGTGTTGTATGAGAGTGTGTGAAGTGTGTGTTGTAGGAGAGTGTGTGTGTTGTATGAGAGTGTGTGAAGTGTGTGTTGTAGGAGAGTGTGTGTGTGTTGTATGAGAGTGTGTGAAGTGTGTGTTGTAGGAGAGTGTGTGTGTGTTGTATGAGAGTGTGTGAAGTGTGTGTTGTAGGAGAGTGTGTGTGTGTTGTATGAGAGTGTGTGAAGTGTGTGTTGTAGGAGAGTGTGTGTGTGTTGTATGAGAGTGTGTGAAGTGTGTGTTGTAGGAGAGTGTGTGTGTGTGTTGTATGAGAGTGTGTGAAGTGTGTGTTGTAGGAGAGTGTGTGTGTTGTATGAGAGTGTGTGAAGTGTGTGTTGTAGGAGAGTGTGTGTGTGTTGTATGAGAGTGTGTGAAGTGTGTGTTGTAGGAGAGTGTGTGTGTGTTGTATGAGAGTGTGTGAAGTGTGTGTTGTAGGAGAGTGTGTGTGTGTTGTAGGAGAGTGTGTGTGTGTTGTATGAGAGTGTGTGAAGTGTGTGTTGTAGGAGAGTGTGTGTGTGTTGTATGAGAGTGTGTGTGTGTTGTATGAGAGTGTGTGAAGTGTGTGTTGTATGAGAGTGTGTGTGTGTTGTATGAGAGTGTGTGTGTGTGTTGTATGAGAGTGTGTGTGTGTGTTGTATGAGAGTGTGTGTTGTATGAGAGTGTGTGTGTGTTGTATGAGAGTGTGTGTGTGTTGTATGAGAGTGTGTGTGTGTTGTAGGAGAGTGTGTGTTGTATGAGAGTGTGTGTGTGTTGTATGAGAGTGTGTGTGTGTTGTATGAGAGTGTGTGTGTGTTGTAGGAGAGTGTGTGTGTGTTGTATGAGAGTGTGTGTGTGTTGTATGAGAGTGTGTGTGTGTGTTGTATGAGAGTGTGTGTGTGTTGTATGAGAGTGTGTGTTGTATAAGAGTGTGTGTGTGTTGTATGAGAGTGTGTGTGTGTTGTATGAGAGTGTGTGTGTGTTGTAGGAGAGTGTGTGTGTGTTGTATGAGAGTGTGTGTGTGTTGTAGGAGAGTGTGTGTGTGTTGTATGAGAGTGTGTGTGTGTTGTATGAGAGTGTGTGTGTGTTGTATGAGAGTGTGTGTGTGTTGTAGGAGAGTGTGTGTGTGTTGTATGAGAGTGTGTGTGTGTTGTATGAGAGTGTGTGTGTGTGTTGTATGAGAGTGTGTGTGTGTTGTAGGAGAGTGTGTGTGTGTTGTATGAGAGTGTGTGTGTGTTGTAGGAGAGTGTGTGTGTGTTGTATGAGAGTGTGTGTGTGTTGTATGAGAGTGTGTGTGTGTGTGTGTTGTATGAGAGTGTGTGTGTGTTGTATGAGGGTGTGTGTGTGTTGTATGAGAGTGTGTGTGTGTTGTATGAGAGTGTGTGTGTGTGTTGTAGGAGAGTGTGTGTGTGTGTTGTAGGAGAGTGTGTGTGTGTTGTATGAGAGTGTGTGTGTGTTGTATGAGAGTGTGTGTGTGTTGTATGAGAGTGTGTGTGTGTTGTAGGAGAGTGTGTGTGTGTGTTGTATGAGAGTGTGTGTGTGTTGTATGAGAGTGTGTGTGTGTTGTAGGAGAGTGTGTGTGTGTTGTATGAGAGTGTGTGTGTGTTGTATGAGAGTGTGTGTGTGTGGTTGTATGAGAGTGTGTGTGTGTTGTAGGAGAGTGTGTGTGTGTTGTATGAGAGTGTGTGTGTGTTGTAGGAGAGTGTGTGTGTGTTGTATGAGAGTGTGTGTGTGTGTTGTATGAGAGTGTGTGTGTGTGTTGTATGAGAGTGTGTGTGTGTTGTATGAGAGTGTGTGTGTGTTTGTATGAGTGTGTGTGTGTGTGTTGTAGGAGAGTGTGGTGTGTTGTATGAGAGTGTGTGTGTGTGTTGTATGAGAGTGTGGTGTGTGTTGTAGGAGAGTGTGTGTGTGTTGTATGAGAGTGTGTGTGTGTTGTAGGAGAGTGTGTGTGTGTTGTAGGAGAGTGTGTGTTGTATGAGAGTGTGTGTGTGTTGTATGAGAGTGTGTGTGTTTGTTGTAGGAGAGTGTGTGTGTGTTGTATGAGAGTGTGTGTGTGTTGTATGAGAGTGTGTGTGTGTTGTAGGAGAGTGTGTGTGTGTTGTATGAGAGTGTGTGTGTGTGTTGTATGAGAGTGTGTGTGTGTTGTATGAGTGTGTGTGTGTGTGTTGTAGGAGAGTGTGTGTGTGTTGTATGAGAGTGTGTGTGTGTGTTGTATGAGAGTGTGTGTGTGTTGTAGGAGAGTGTGTGTGTGTTGTATGAGAGTGTGTGTGTGTGTTTGTAGGAGAGTGTGTGTGTGTTGTATGAGAGTGTGTGTGTGTGTTGTATGAGAGTGTGTGTGTGTGTTGTATGAGAGTGTGTGTGTGTTGTATGAGAGTGTGTGTGTGTGTTGTAGGAGAGTGTGTGTGTGTTGTATGAGAGTGTGTGTGTGTGTTGTAGGAGAGTGTGTGTTGTATGAGAGTGTGTGTGTGTTGTATGAGAGTGTGTGTGTGTTGTATGAGAGTGTGTGTGTGTTGTATGAGAGTGTGTGTGTGTTGTAGGAGAGTGTGTGTGTGTTGTATGAGAGTGTGTGTGTGTGTTGTATGAGAGTGTGTGTGTGTTGTATGAGAGTGTGTGTGTGTTGTATGAGAGTGTGTGTGTGTTGTAGCAGAGTGTGTGTGTGTTGTATGAGAGTGTGTGTGTGTTGTAGGAGAGTGTGTGTGTGTTGTATGAGAGTGTGTGTGTGTTGTATGAGAGTGTGTGTGTGTTGTATGAGAGTGTGTGTGTTGTAGGAGAGTGTGTGTGTGTTGTATGAGAGTGTGTGTGTGTGTTGTATGAGAGTGTGTGTGCGTTGTATGAGAGTGTGTGTGTGTTGTATGAGAGTGTGTGTGTGTTGTATGAGAGTGTGTGTGTGTGTTGCATGAGAGTGTGTGTGCGTTGTATGAGAGTGTGTGTGTGTTGTATGAGAGTGTGTGTGTGTGTTGTATGAGAGTGTGTGTGTGTTGTATGAGTGTGTGTGTGTGTTGTAGGAGAGTGTGTGTGTGTTGTATGAGTGTGTGTGTGTGTTGTATGAGAGTGTGTGTGTGTTGTATGAGAGTGTGTGTGTGTTGTAGGAGAGTGTGTGTGTGTTGTATGAGAGTGTGTGTGTGTTGTAGGAGAGTGTGTGTGTGTTGTATGAGAGTGTGTGTGTGTTGTATGAGAGTGTGTGTGTGTGTTGTATGAGAGTGTGTGTGTTGTAGGAGAGTGTGTGTGTGTTGTAGGAGAGTGTGTGTGTGTGTTGTATGAGAGTGTGTGTGCGTTGTATGAGAGTGTGTGTGTGTGTTGTATGAGAGTGTGTGTGTGTGTTGTATGAGAGTGTGTGTGTGTTGTATGAGAGTGTGTGTGTGTTGTAGGAGAGTGTGTGTGTGTTGTATGAGAGTGTGTGTGTGTTGTATGAGAGTGTGTGTGTGTTGTATGAGAGTGTGTGTGTGTTGTAGGAGAGTGTGTGTGTGTTGTATGAGAGTGTGTGTGTTGTAGGAGAGTGTGTGTGTGTTGTATGAGAGTGTGTGTGTGTTGTATGAGAGTGTGTGTGTGTTGTAGGAGAGTGTGTGTGTGTTGTAGGAGAGTGTGTGTGTGTGTTGTATGAGAGTGTGTGTGTGTTGTAGGAGAGTGTGTGTGTGTTGTAGGAGAGTGTGTGTGTGTTGTATGAGAGTGTGTGTGTGTTGTAGGAGAGTGTGTGTGTGTTGTAGGAGAGTGTGTGTGTGTTGTATGAGAGTGCATGGTGTGTGTGTTATTAACTTTTACAACACTTTCAAGTTTGGCTACAATAATGAATAAAATACGCACACATTTTAGTCACTTTACCAAAAATTGAAGGCATCTTGTATAATACTTCAGAAATTTTCAGACCAAGCATAAAGATAGGGTCGCAAAGGTATGTGGTATCATTCTACTGGGTCTTGGGAAAAAAAGTCATTGTATCACTGACATTGCTTGCATTTGACAAGACTTACCACTAAATCAGCAATCTTTGGCCTAGATTTGGAGTTCGGCGGTAAAAGGGCTGTTAACGCTCCGCGGGTTTTTTTCTGGCCGCACCATAAATTTAACTCTGGTATCGAGAGTTCAAACAAATGCTGCGTTAGGCTCCAAAAAAGGAGCGTAGAGCATATTTACCGCAAATGCAACTCTCGATACCAGAGTTGCTTACGGACGCGGCCGGCATCAAAAACGTGCTCGTGCACGATTCTCCCATAGGAAACAATGGGGCTGTTTGAGCTGAAAAAAAACCTAACACCTGCAAAAAAGCAGCGTTCAGCTCTTAACGCAGCCCCATTGTTTCCTATGGGGAAACACTTCCTACGTCTGCACCTAACACTCTAACATGTACCCCGAGTCTAAACACCCCTAGCCTTACACTTATTAACCCCTAATCTGCCGCCCCCGCTATCGCTGACCCCTGCATTACACTTTTAACCCCTAATCTGCCGCTCCGTAAACCGCCGCCACCTACGTTATCCCTATGTACCCTTAATCTGCTGCCCTAACATCGCCGACCCCTATGTTATATTTATTAACCCCTAATCTGCCCCCCACAACGTCGCCGACACCTGCCTACACTTATTAACCCCTAATCTGCCGAGCGGACCTGAGCGCTACTATAATAAAGTTATTAACCCCTAATCCGCCTCACTAACCCTATCATAAATAGTATTAACCCCTAATCTGCCCTCCCTAACATCGCCGACACCTACCTTCAATTATTAACCCCTAATCTGCCGACCGGAGCTCACCGCTATTCTAATAAATGTATTAACCCCTAAAGCTAAGTCTAACCCTAACACTAACACCCCCCTAAGTTAAATATAATTTTTATCTAACGAAATAAATTAACTCTTATTAAATAAATGATTCATATTTAAAGCTAAATACTTACCTGTAAAATAAATCCTAATATAGCTACAATATAAATTATAATTATATTATAGCTATTTTAGGATTAATATTTATTTTACAGGCAACTTTGTAATTATTTTAACCAGGTACAATAGCTATTAAATAGTTAAGAACTATTTAATAGTTACCTAGTTAAAATAATAACAAATTTACCTGTAAAATAAATCCTAACCTAAGATATAATTAAACCTAACACTACCCTATCAATAAAATAATTAAATAAACTACCTACAATTACCTACAATTAACCTAACACTACACTATCAATAAATTAATTAAACACAATTGCTACAAATAAATACAATTAAATAAACTATCTAAAGTACAAAAAATAAAAAAGAACTAAGTTACAGAAAATAATAAAATATTTACAAACATAAGAAAAATATTACAACAATTTTAAACTAATTACACCTACTCTAAGCCCCCTAATAAAATAACAAAGCCCCCCAAAATAAAAAATTCCCTACCCTATTCTAAAATACAAATATTACAAGCTCTTTTACCTTACCAGCCCTGAACAGGGCCCTTTGCGGGGCATGCCCCAAGAATTTCAGCTCTTTTGCCTGTAAAAAAAAACATACAATCAGCCAATCAGATTGAGCTCGCATTCTATTGGCTGTTCCGATCAGCCAATAGAATGCGAGCTCAATCTGATTGGCTGATTGGATCAGCCAATCGGATTGAACTATATTCTGATTGGCTGATTCCATCAGCCAATCAGAAAATTCCTACCTTAATTCCGATTGGCTGATAGAATCCTATCAGCCAATCGGAATTCGAGGGACGCCATCTTGGATGACGTCCCTTAAAGGAACCGTCATTCGTCGTCTAGTCGTTGGAAGAAGAGGATGGATCCGCGCTGGAGGTCTTCAAGATGGAGCCGGTCGTCATCGGATGGAAGAAGATAGAAGATGCCGCTTGGAGAAGATGTTTGCCGGTCCGGATGTCCTCTTCTTGCCGGATAGGAGGAAGACTTTGGACCCTCTTCTGGACTTCTTCAGTGGATGTCTAGCCCCCGCTTGGGTTGGATGAAGATCTTGGAGCCAGGACGGATCGGTGAACCTGGCATGGTGAAGACAAGGTAGGAAGATCATCAGGGGGGTAGTGTTAGGTTTATTTAAGGGGGGTTTGGGTTAGATTAGGGGTATGTGGGTGGTGGGTTGTAATGTTGGGGGGGGGGTATTGTATGTTTTTTTTTTACAGGCAAAAGAGCTGAACTTCTTGGGGCATGCCCCGCAAAGGGCCCTGTTCAGGGCTGGTAAGGTAAAAGAGCTTGTAATATTTGTATTTTAGAATAGGGTAGGGAATTTTTTATTTTGGGGGGCTTTGTTATTTTATTAGGGGGCTTAGAGTAGGTGTAATTAGTTTAAAATTGTTGTAATATTTTTCTTATGTTTGTAAATATTTTATTATTTTCTGTAACTTAGTTCTTTTTTATTTTTTGTACTTTAGATAGTTTATTTAATTGTATTTATTTGTAGCAATTGTGTTTAATTAATTTATTGATAGTGTAGTGTTAGGTTATTTGTAGGTAATTGTAGGTAGTTTATTTAATTATTTTATTGATAGGGTAGTGTTAGGTTTAATTATATCTTAGGTTAGGATTTATTTTACAGGTAAATTTGTTATTATTTTAACTAGGTAACTATTAAATAGTTCTTAACTATTTAATAGCTATTGTACCTGGTTAAAATAATTACAAAGTTGCCTGTAAAATAAATATTAATCCTAAAATAGCTATAATATAATTATAATTTATATTGTAGCTATATTAGGATGTATTTTACAGGTAAGTATTTAGCTTTAAATAGGAATTATTTATTTAATAAGAGTTAATTTATTTCGTTAGATTTAAATTATATTTAACTTAGGGGGGTGTTAGTGTTAGGGTTAGACTTAGCTTTAGGGGTTAATACATTTATTAGAATAGCGGTGAGCTCCGGTCGGCAGATTAGGGGTTAATAATTGAAGGTAGGTGTCGGCGATGTTAGGGAGGGCAGATTAGGGGTTAATACTATTTATGATAGGGTTAGTGAGGCGGATTAGGGGTTAATAACTTTATTATAGTAGCGCTCAGGTCCGCTCGGCAGATTAGGGGGTTAATAAGTGTAGGTAGGTGTCGGCGACGTTGAGGGGGGCAGATTAGGGGTTAATAAATATAACATAGGGGTCGGCGATGTTAGGGGCAGCAGATTAGGGGTACATAAGTATAACGTAGTTGGCGGTCGGCAGATTAGGGGTTAAAAATTTTAATCGAGTGGCGGCGATGTCGGGGGACCTCGGTTTAGGGGTACATAGGTAGTTTATGGGTGTTAGTGTACTTTAGGGTACAGTAGTTAAGAGCTTTATAAACCGGCGTTAGCCAGAAAGCTCTTAACTCCTGCTATTTTCAGGCGGCTGGAATCTTGTCGTTAGAGCTCTAACGCTCACTGTAGAAACGACTCTAAATACCGGCGTTAGGAAGATCCCATTGAAAAGATAGGCTACGCAAATGGCGTAGGGGGATCTGCGGTATGGAAAAGTCGCGGCTGAAAAGTGAGCGTTAGACCCTTTAATCACTGACTCCAAATACCAGCGGGCGGCCAAAACCAGCGTTAGGAGCCTCTAACGCTGGTTTTGACGGCTACCGCCGAACTCTAAATCTAGGCCCAAATGTGCAACTCACAATATTCTATTTGTGTATATAAATGGTCATTTGGGAATGATAGTTACAGCTAATGAAAAAAGTTCTATTCTTATCCTATTATTGATCTAATTGAAATAGTTTTTTTGTAAACTAGTAATGTGGATGGACCTATTGCAAAATTTGATTTAAAAAAAAAAATATTATAATGTAAATGTGCGCCCAATACTTCTCAAAAGCTAAAATGCAGGTGGGGCTCACATAATGAGTACAGTTATTATTATAGATTAATAAGATTACACCAAAGTGAGATTTATTGGATTATTAAAATAAGGACTTTGTTTCCAGAGGGTTTAAATAAAAAAATATTGATATGGCACCTTTTAATTAAGTTTTTTTATAATATTATGTGGGTTCTTTCCATTTTTAATTTATTTTTTATCTTTATTTTTATATTTAACAAGTATACATTATTTTTCATTTTTAATACTTTTGCTGGGATTTTCTTCATTCTTTATAATGTTGCATTTTCTAGTTGTCACTTGTGTAATGCTTATTTCTAAACACTAGATGGCATTTGTTTCACTAGGAACACATTTCAATTATCCTATATTATAAAAGACAAGAGTTTGTCTGAAGCCGTCATGCGCAGTTCAGACAAACTCTTGCCGCTGATCGCACGCGCAACCTTGGCCAGCTGTTGATACTTCGCACGCGCGCACTCTCCCACCCACTTAGCATGTTTGTTAGCACTTTGACCCCCCTTGCTGCGCACGCACACTCACAAAACTGATTTGAGCACGCGCACGCGCACGCGAACCCTAGCCGCCTATCACACCCTCGCACTAGCCGTTGACAACCCACTTAGCCTACTAGCCTATCACACAATGCGCACGCGAACCCACGCGCACGCAACTAGCCTAGCCGCCTATCACACCCTCGCACTAGCCGTTGACAACCCACTTAGCAAATAGCCGTTGAAAGCAGCTGATCAGAGACAGGGGAGAGGGAGAGAGGGAGACAGGGGAGAGGGAGACAGGGGAGAGGGAGACAGGGGAGAGGGAGAGAGAGACAGGGGAGAGGGAGACAGGGGAGAGGGTGAGAGAGACAGGGGAGAGGGAGACAGGGGAGAGGGAGACAGGGGAGAGGGAGACAGGGGAGAGGGAGACAGGGGAGAGGGAGAGAGGGGAGAGGGGAGAGGGAGAGAGGGGAGAGGGGGAGAGGGGGAGAGGGAGACAGGGGAGAGAGAGACAGGGGAGAGGGAGACAGGGGAGAGGGAGACAGGGGAGAGGGAGAGAGGGAGACAGGGGAGAGGGAGACAGGGGAGAGGGAGACAGGGGAGAGGGTGAGAGGGGAGAGGGAGACAGGGGAGAGGGAGACAGGGGAGAGGGAGACAGGGGAGAGGGAGACAGGGGAGAGGGAGACAGGGGAGAGGGAGAGAGAGACAGGGGAGAGGGAGACAGGGGAGAGGGTGAGAGAGACAGGGGAGAGGGAGACAGGGGAGAGGGAGACAGGGGAGAGGGAGACAGGGGAGAGGGAGACAGGGGAGAGGGAGACAGGGGAGAGGGAGACAGGGAGACAGGGGAGAGGGAGACAGGGGAGAGGGAGACAGGGGAGAGGGAGACAGGGGAGAGGGAGACAGGGGAGAGGGAGACAGGGGAGAGGGAGACAGGGAGAGAGGGAGACAGGGGAGAGGGAGACAGTGTAGAGGGAGATAGGGGAGAGGGAGACAGGGGAGAGGGAGACAGGGGAGAGGGAGACAGGGGAGAGGGAGAGAGGGGAGAGGGAGACAGGGGAGAGGGAGAGAGGGGAGAGGGAGACAGGGGAGAGAGGGGAGAGAGGGGAGAGGGAGACAGGGGAGAGGGAGACAGGGGAGAGGGAGACAGGGGAGAGGGAGACAGGGGGACAAGGGAGAGGGAGAGAGAGACAGGGGAGAGGGAGAGAGAGGCAGGGGAGAGGGAGACAGGGGAGAGGGAGACAGGGGAGAGGGTGAGAGAGACAGGGGAGAGGGAGACAGGGGAGAGGGAGAGAGAGACAGGGGAGAGGGAGACAGGGGAGAGGGTGAGAGAGACAGGGGAGAGGGAGACAGGGGAGAGGGTGAGAGAGACAGGGGAGAGGGAGACAGGGGAGAGGGTGAGAGAGACAGGGGGGGAGAGAGAGAGACAGGGGGGGGGAGAGAGAGAGACAGGGGGGGGAGAGAGAGAGAGGGGAGAGAGAGAGACAGACAGGGGAGAGAGAGAGAGACAGGGGGGAGGAGAGAGAGGCAGGGGAGTGAGAGAGAGACAGGGGAGTGAGAGTGAGAGTGAGACAGGGGAGTGAGAGTGAGAGAGACAGGGGGGATAGAGTGAGAGAGACAGGGGGGAGAGAGTGAGAGAGACAGGGGGGAGAAAGAGGGGAGAGAGAGAGATAGGGCACAGAGAGAGAGAATATAAAAATAAAAATAAACCACACGGCCCGTGTGAACGGGCTTTAGGACTAGTTGGTATAATATAAGATATTAGCTATATATTTTTAGCAACAAGGTGACAACATTTAACATAGATTTTTAAGAAACAAGTTTTTTATTGAATTTTTATTTTCAGCCCTTGTTGCTATTTCTTCAGTTCTGGATCTTGTCACGTCACTTCTCTTATACAAAGGTACTTTCATTTTGCCTGCATTTCATAATTCATGTATCAATTTATATCAGGTGTAATTTTATGATTAATATCTAACAGAATAGTTATAGTAGTGTTTTTTGTTTGATTTGATATGACTTATAGATGTTTGGGAGATCTACCGTTCTCCTCCTTCAGAATGGGTTACACAATTCTATTCTAAAGTGACTTTGTATCGGAATCTCTACCTGCAACAACTGAAATCTTCTTAAATTAAAAATGAGACCTGACATTCTGTTGTATCTCCTCTGGTAACTGAATGCTTCATGTTCTGATTTTATCCTGGCCATTTCACGTTCCTAAGATTTGCAGTGGGATATATATTCTGTATGATACTCTAGTGGTAACCAACCTGTAGGCAGTTTCTTTTGTATTTTCAGGTACAGTACAACAATCATTTTGTGAAACTATAGTTGTTGCTAGATTGGTTGTTGGTTGTAAGAAGATACTGTACAATGAGTTTCTTCTATAGCCTAAATAATCTGTGTTTTCAGAAGTTGACCGTTTTAATAGCAGTGGGGCTGTTTGGAATCACCTGTTTGATTGAGTTTCCTCAGGAGCTTTCTGGCTTTCTGTATTCAGTATTCAACGAATAAGCTGTCTCCTGTTACATTTCTGCATTCAAGTTCCAATGATCTGTTAGCAACCAGGTTTGTGCTTTTGTATACATTATCCCTTACCAGGGCCGAACTGGGACCAAAAAGAGGCCCGGCATTTTAGGGCAAAGAGGCCCACTACCCCCCGTTCATTATTTCTTATTTAACCATATACCAAACATGGCAAGTATAATACTTGTTTAAGTGAGAAAAACATTAACAATTTCCAACACTCACACAACCTCACTATAAGTCACTCACATACACTGATATATTCTAAATCATGTGAGTGACTTATAGTGATGTTGTGCACTGTTGCTGTTTGGTTAAAACATTATGGCAATGCTGCTGGTCTCACATGAATGATTCAGAATATATTAGACAGTGTATTTGAGCCACTCAAGTCATACATTTCTGATAATCTGATTAGGGATTACTGAGCCAGCATTGCAATATTTTTTAACCACAACAGTAACAGTGCACAACCTCACCTGCTGGTTGATGTTTTATCTGTAGTGTAAAGTCTTTTTTTTTTTTTTTTTTCGATCATAATTTTTCTTTATTGAGGCGCACAAAATCATAAACAGATTATACATTAGACTTCAAAAATCAACATTTATAACATCATTACGTAGATCATAATCTTAGATTATCAAGAGACAATAGGCATAACATCATTACATTAGTCAAAATCTTAAATTCTTAAACGGGACCTGCACCTCTATTTTCTAGATTTTCATACAAGCATACTATCACAAAAAATAAAAAAGCAGACATAGACAGAAGAAGAGAAAAGAAGACACACAAAAAAAAAGAAAAAAAAAAAAAAGAAAGAAACAGCAAAAAGAAGAATCTATCCTGGCTCTCTCCCCTCCGCCCGGGCCCCCCCACCTCAAAAAAAGCACCGTCTCCAGAAGTCGGGGTAACTATCTGATAGGATTAGTTGTAGGAATACCGGTGAGTTACAGAAGTTTTTTAATATCTGTAACTGGACCTCTCTAGGTCTGCTCAGAATTACCTTGTCCCATTTAGCAAGATATTTTCTTAATTTGTTTTCCTCAAATATTAACTGATCATATTGTTCTAACAACATTTGATATTGTACGTTATTTATGACTGATGCTATACTGGGGGTATTTTTCTCCTTCCATGCTTTTAATACCATCTGACTAGAAGGATTAAAGTATTAATCAAAGACTTATTAGGAGTTTTATCTGAAACCAAAAAGAAGATTACTTGAGACTTTAATGATATCCTACCTGGCAAAAATCTATTCAGCCAATATTCCACTTGTTTCCACAATTTGGTCATTTTTGGGCAGGCATAAAATACATGAAATATGTCGGCAAATGGAAAGCTGCATATAATGGAGAGCTATAACAAGTCATGTCCCCCTTCCATTTAGCCATTCTGCTGGGAGTCAAATAAGCCCTATTATAGTTTTAAATGAGATTCCCTAATTGCCATACTACTTGAAAATTGTCTTACCCTGTTAAAGCTCCCCTGGAAGTATTCCCTGTCCATTTCAGGGAAATCTAATTTCCAAATAAAAAAGAGGTTATTTACCTTCGTCTCTGCCTCCTTCGATAATAACAATCTGTAAATATATGATATAGAATGGTTTCCACGTGAAAATCTACTAATAACAGGATCTAGTGGGCCCAAAGTCCAGGGGTCCTCATCCGTAGGTTTCTGACTATAATAGAAGTGTCTTATTTGTAAATAAGCAAAAAAGGATCTCTTATCCAGATGAAAATCTCTGGTTAGAGATTCGAATGTTTTTTGTTTTTTTTTTAAATATATTTTTTTATTGAAGTCATAAACAGATACAACCAAGGTTATGCCCCAAAGCGTTTACAGAAAAGTGCAATTACAATATTATTAGATAAGTGTTACAAACAAAACCCTACAGTAAGGGTATAATGTATCCAAACAGCACACGTAATGTTATAGAATTTGGGCAGTTTACAATAAGACTTCAGTTTTATAATAAAGGTAATAACAATAAAACAAAAACAAAAATAGTCCTCCCTGGGCCATATAGCAGGCAAATTGAAGTGTCCACTCAGATACAATTAGGGCCAGGGGGGATTAGCTTTATAGTTTAAAAGGGGGGGGGATGCAGCGGGCAAGAGCCGCTCGAAATATAATAGGGGATTCGAATGTTTTTATGTGATTAGTGACCGGATCTACTACCTGGCTCACAAGAGTCAGGTCATTAGCAGACCATTTCCTAAAAGCTGATGATTCACAACCACCCTTAAAATCAGGATTTCCCCTAATAGGTAGAAAGCGAGAAAGTGTGTTGTCTACTTCTAATAGTTTGCAGATTTTATGCCACGCTAGGATAACATTGTATATTGTATATTTTAGTGAGAAATCTCGAGCCTTTATAGGATGGGAAACATGCAGCAGTGCCTTAAGAGCATATGGCGTCATGATACCCTCTTCCACATCAGAGCTAGCAATAAAATTTGCCCCTGTAAGCCAATCCAGGGCAATTCGAGCAAGACAAGCCAGATTATAATTTACTAGATTAGGAAAGGCGAATCCACCCAGATCTTTCGGGTGCATTAACCTTGACATTAACCTTGACAATGAAATACGAGGTTTCTTTGGAGCCCAAAGAAAGGAGGAACAGCCAGAATTAAATTTTTTAATATCTGCCCTACGCAAAAATGAGGGGATATTCTGTATAAAAAACAATATTTTTGGAAGTATTCGCATTTTAATTAGTGCTATTTTTGCTGAGAGTGACAGAGGAAGTTTGCTCCATTTCTGAATTTCTGCTGAACACTTTCTCCAAATAGGAGTAAAATTAATGTCATACCATTCCTCTGGATTTCCTGAAAGGTTTATTCCCAAATACTTAATAGATTTATCAGTTAATTTGAAATGATTCTGTATGTAACTGTTTCTATTCTTTATAACCCATAGAATCTCTGATTTAGCAAGATTTATTCTGTATCCAGCAAATTTACTGAACTCCGATAGAATATCAATTAAAATTGGAATATTCTTAGTTGAATTTCTTATGTAGAAGAATATATCATCCGCATATAATGAAAGCGTGACTTTGTGCTGTTTTATTCTAATACCTTCCAAGACCTCTCGACTCTTCACCGCCAAAGGTTCGATGGCTATATCAAATAATAATGGTGAAAGAGGGCAGCCCTGTCTTGTTCCCTTATGCAGTGTTATTGGGGTAGATAGAATGTTATTAATACTGAGAAATGAAATTGGATTCTGATAGAGGAGTGAGATATAGTTATAAAAATGACCTGAAAAGCCAAAATTACTTAGAGCCGTTAACAAATGATCCCATAGGACAGAGTCAAAGGCTTTTTCTGCATCGACCGTTAGCAGCGCGAAATCTTGCTTCGGCCCTGACCCCGTCCTATGGGATGCTAGTATATATTCGATTATGGTCATAGCCTTCCTAATATTTTTCTGTGCTGACCTGCCAGGGATAAATCCGGTTTGATCTGTATGAATAACATCTCCTATAATCTTTTTAAGACGGTTGGCTAGTATATTGGCTAATAGCTTATAATTGCTATTAAGAAGCGAGATTGGTCTATATGAGTCCATTGAATTGGGGTCTTTCTCCTTCTTTAGAATAAGAGTAATGTTAGATGCGGTGAAGAACCGAGAGGGTCTAGAATGCAACAAAAAATAATTATTGAACAATTCTGTCAAAGTAGCAACTATCTCTTCTGATAACATTTTATAGAATTCGATCGGCAATTGATCGGGCCCAGGTGCCTTCCCTAAGACTGCTTCTTTAATAGCATTAAGCATTTCCTCCGTTGTAATCTCTTTATTTAATAAATTTAAATGTTCTGAGGAGATTTTTGGTAGTTTAATACTTTCCCAAAAAGACTTTTTCGCCTCTTGATCAACTTCTACAGGGGAGTATATTTTCTGATAGAATAATTGAAATTGTTCAATAATATCCTTCGGATCATTATATTTTTTACCCTCTGATATAATTGTTCCTATATTATTGTTTTTCCTCTTACTTTTGGAGATATTTGAAAGCATTTTAGCAGTTTTGGGGGAAAAAGTGCCAAATGTGGCTTTGTTTTTCATATCTTCCTGTATCTGATTTTTGGTTAGAAAAATCTCTCTGTCAATTTTTGCCCTTTGATAGCAGTCCCAATTATCCCTATTAGGACTATCAATATATTTCACAAATTTGTTTTTAAGATGGTTGGTTAACTGAAGTTCCCTCGCTCTTATCTTCCTTTTCCTTTTGACCATGTACGCCTTAATTTCCCCCCTTAAACAGGCCTTTGCGGCCTCCCAAAATATTTCTATTTTGGGAATATATTCCTTATTCTGCTGTACATAGTCCCTCCATTTCTGTATCAACCAATTTCTGAAAGGGATATTAGAGTATAAAAAACTAGGATAGAAAAATTTGGCACCAAGGCCATCCTCCTTACTCCTCAGCTGGATAGACAGAGATATAATAGCATGATCAGATAGAATTATATTCATGATGTCCGTTTTAATCTCTAATTGCAAAAGTCTTTCAGCCACTAGAAACATATCTATTCTTGAAAAGGTGCGGTGTGTTTTAGATTCGCATGTAAATAACTTTTCATCCGGGTGTTGGATTCTCCATATATCCCTTAATTTAAGACCTTTTGAAAAGGAGGTCAAAATTTTAGCTTCCTTTCTTAATCTATACGAACCCCCAGTTCTCAATCTATCCAACTGAGGGACAAAGACGCCATTAAAATCCCCCCTATAATCAATTGGGAGTCTATAGAATTAACTAATTTCGCATATAGCCCATCCCAAAAATGTGGCTGACGTTCATTCGGGGCATAAAGATAACATAACGTGTATTGACACTCATTTATCTCTAATTCCAGGATTAGATATCTCCCATCCACATCTTTATCTTGAGAAATTAACTTAAAATCCAGGTTTTTATTAAAGATACAAGCGACTCCTCTCTTTTTTTTAACTGCTGGTACCGCAATCACCTCCCCAATCCAACTTATTTTTAATTTCTCTGCTTCCTGCAGGCTCAGATGAGTTTCCTGCAGGAAGACAATATCTGGTTTATAACTTTTCAAATGGTGAATAATTTTTTTCCTCTTAGCAGGGGAGGAAAAACCCCCCACATTCCAGGACAATAGACTAATTGATTTTTTCATCTATGATAGAGTTGAACTTAATTCTCTGATAGAAACAGAATTTTAACCGGAGTGGAGCGATTGCCCCGAGCGAGAAGGAGAGAGCACACATACATAGGAAAAAAATAATAAAAAAATCTGTAGTGTAAAGTCTATAGACAAAACACTTAACTAGTTTACATTCCATTTGTAAACTTTATCAACTGGTAGTAACAACTAAAATTTCCAATAAAGGGACAGGAAACCCCATAATTATTTTGTATAGCTCCCATATAAGTGTAACATATTTTGCATTCCTTATAAATATACAGTATGTATGAAACCGTATGCTTACTACCTAGATAAATCTATTACATTTAATATTATATTTTCATTTTTTCACTTAAAACATCATAAACTGGTTTTCAATTTCAAATGCTATAGTAAATATCTTTGTTGGCAATATGTAAATCTTGCTAATAAAAGTGCACTTATTTCTTTGTATACATGACTGCTAATGTATTTTGCGGTCTTCCAGTGACTCTGCAATCTCACCTAAGATAGTGAGATTGCAGAGTCACTGGCAGATCGCAAAATACATTAGCAGTCATGTAGATTCTATCTAATTTCAGTTAACATGCCAAATTAATAAGCAAACATTAACACAGAATATTTTAAAAGGTAAAATAAAAATGATGTAAAACGTTAATTTATCAAGTATAATTTGTAAAAAAACATTTTGTGTTGTTTTACAATGTTTAAAAGCAGCACTCTGAGCATTTGTTAGTGGAAAGGCGGTATAGTCAACAAATGCAAAGTACAATTACCCATACAAATACAAAGAAACAGTGGCACTTACCAATCCTGGGGGTCCGTGTCTGTCGAGCAGCGTGTCTTCAGCGTCGGCACAATCAGCTGTCAAATTCCTCCAGTATGGGAGCCCAGCAAGAGCGCCTCTGTCCAGGGCGCAAACAATCCAGGAAACTTACAAATACTTCCGGGCTTCACACCAATCCAGAACAGGAAAATTAGATAAATATGCAGCCAGGGTCACATTTAAAAATAAAAACAAAATTAATTTGAGACACATAAAAACAAAGTGAGCCGTAGCTCAATACTGGCAATCCGGGGTCACAGAACGGCAACTGCAGACATGTTTCGTGTGGCTCCACCACACTTGATCACTGCTGACTTTTTCTGTTACTGGGACCTCTATTTAAAGGAAACAACATCTTTTGATTATTTAATTAAAAACAAAAGTTAACCCCTTCATGTCTATTGAGAAATGAAATGCAACTAAATGCAATTAAATACATTAAAGCATGTGCACTCCTTAACCTATGCAAAAAGGAGATAGATATAACATTTAAGATTTAGCAATAAGGTGAATTGGACTTATTTAGTTTGATAGGGAGTAAACGGATATAGTGTAACAAATTATTCTTAATATATTTATATATATATATATATATATATATATATATATATATATGTCTATTTCGTTCAAAAGAACTAATATTAAGATCATATAATTTCTTATAATATTGCTACAAGCTATATTTGCTCTACTATCATGATATTACTAGTAAAGATTTGGAAAAGACTTACTTTTAACAAAATACACTTATTGTGCTCTATATTACAACCTTTTTAGTATATATACAACTAAGGGCCATATTTGAATTTACTTTGATGTAATCTTCAATGAATAGGTTTACATCACTTTCTTTGTTTATACCTAAGGGGGATCTGGTATTCAACAAAAAATTACCCATAGGCCATTTTCACGTGGCTTTATTTTCTGTTTACTGTTGCTCTGTAGGCTAATTTATCATTTTCAGTGTTAACGCGTTTCTCAAGTTTTAAGAATATAATTATTTGAGCAGAGATCGTGCTATAACTCCATTAGGTTCCATAGAACATATATTCATTTAGAAACAAAGTGAACACACGGATTTCCCACCAAATTACTGATCGGCTTCAGTGGGAAGCGTTGCAATCTAATAATATAGCAAGATAAACAGTAAATAATTAAACATGGGAAGTAATCTATACAAGAGCATGGAACTACATCTCCCAGAAAACGAAAACAAGCCGCAACTGGGCAACAGTTAAAAGTGATCCACTTTATTTAAAAAGTTAAAAGCACCATAGAAAGGTATATTTCCCCTTTCTATGGTGCTTTTAACTTTTTGAATAAACTGGATCACTTTTAACTGTTGCCCAGTTGCGGCTTATTTTCGTTTTTCCAGTTGCTTTGCAGTTTGTCCACCACTTACTGCCGGCACCACGCTGCCCCAATCAGGAGAACACTGACCTGCTAACAAAAAAGGAAGTCCCTCTGTCTGACCTCACCTCCTGAGAATCGAATCTGCTCTGTGCTCTCATCTGAGATGATGGATCGGATGGCCCGGCATCTATTCTCTCCTATTCAGACATGACGTGACAGTCTGTGTCACATGGTCATGTACACAATGCATGCGCCGCGGCATCATGTAGTGCCTTGTGCAGTGTGTGCCACTCAGTTACAGTGTGTGACCACCAGCCGGCCCGGGAAGGAACTATATGGCAGGGCCGATGGCTGGCTATTAGCAAAACAGGGTCAGTCTGCAGGCAAATTAGCATTTGGCAATTAGAATGCAATGTATGTGTCACATAAATATAATATAACATTGATAATAAAGAAAAAACATTTTTATATGTCTCACAAAATTTGATGAACAAATTATACCAATATATCATAACATATAAAATAATGTGTTAGCGGTGGGTGGGGCTAAACTACCTTACGGCCTACCGGACATTTGCCCGGTATGTCTTATGGCCAGTCCGGGCCTGTCCCTTACTGCATTATTATCTTCTGTTTGCCTTGCATAAGCTATTGACTGTGCCCCTAATTGTACTGTTATTTTAATTGGAACAACTTAATTAAAAAATAAAGCGAGTTGCTGAATAAACTTTAAAGAAAATATTGTGTTATTTTTTTAAATATTTTTATGTATCCCATTTTGGTCACTTTGTATATTTCTTTCTATCGAGATTCAGTCTGACAATGTGTCACTGGTGACTTAGTTCAGTTTTATCTATCTAGAGTACAGTAGGCTGTTGAAGCTTCCCTCCAAAATGTTTATTCCCGAGGAAGGTTTGTACTTAGCTGAAACACGCTGGGCATAGTTTGCAGGCTTCTGAAAATATAGATGTTTCATTTTTACTCTTATTATTTGTGAGTATAATGACATTAAATTTAATGGATTTGAATTATATGGCATTATTAAGATCTGTCAAAAAAAAAAGTCATAGCAAGGTGTGGGCCTCACAACATGGACAAAGCATTTGAATGTTGTTTAAAAAGGTCAAAAGTTGTAGCTGCAACATCAGTACAAATAGGAGGTTGGCACCCAAGGCAGCAGGATATGGTGGTAATTATACTTCAAAAAGTAACTTCAAGGTGTGGTCTTACACTGTGGATGGATACAGCATCAAAGTGTTGTCTTGTCACAAGCTGTAACAGCAGCACAAATGGGGAGGCAGGCATGCAAAGGAGCAACAGAGCAGCAGAGGAGCAGCTGTACAGCAGAGGAGCAACAGGGCAGTAGAGGAGCAGCTGTACAGCAGAGGAGCAACAGAGCAGAAGAGGAGCAACAGGGAAGCAGAGGAGCAATCAGGCAGCAGAGGAGCCCGGGCAGCAGAGGAGCAACCGGTCAGCAGAGAAGCAACCAGGCAGCAGAGGAGCAACCGGGCAGCAGAGGAGCAACCGGGCAGCAGAGGAGCAACCAGGCAGCAGAGGAGCAACAGGGCAGCAGAGGAGCAGCTGTACAGCAGAGGAGCAACAGGGCATGCAGAGGAGAATCTGTACAGCAGAGGAGCAACAGGGCATGCAGAGGAGCATCTGAACAGCAGAGGCGCAGCTGTACAGCAGAGGAGCAACAGGGCAGCAGAAGAGCAACAGGGCAGCAGAGGAGCAACAGGGCAGCAGAGGAGCCCAGGCAGCAGGGGAGCAACCGGGCAGCAGAGGAGCAACCGACCAGCAGAGGAGCAACAGGGCAGCAGAGGAGCAGCTGTACAGAAGAGGAGCAACAGGGCATGCAGAGGAGCAGCTGTACAGCAGAGGAGCAACAGGGCAGCAGAGGAGCAACCGGGCTGCAGAGGAGCAACAGGGCAGGAGAGGAGCAACAGGGCATGCAGAGGAGCAGCTGTACAGCAGAGGAGCAACAGGTCAGCAGAGGAGCAACCAGGCAGCAGAGGAGCAACAGGGCAGCAGAGGAGCAGCTGTACAGCAGAGGAGCAACAGGGCAGCAGAGGAGCAACAGGGCAGCAGAGGAGCAACCGGGCAGCAGAAGAGCAACTGGGCAGCAGAGGAGCAACCGGGCAGCAGAGGAGCAACCGGGCAGCAAAGGAGCAACATGGCAGCAGAGGAGCAACCGGGCAGCAGAGGAGCAACCGGGCAGCAGAGGAGCAACAGGGCATCAGAGGAACAACAGGGCAGCAGAGGAGCAGCTGTACAGCAGAGGAGCAACTGTACAGCAGAGGAACAACAGGGCAGCAGAAGAGCAACTGTACAGCAGAGGAGATACAGGGCAGCAGAGGAGCAACCAGGCAGCAGAGGAGCAACCGGGCAGCAGAGGAGCAGCCGGGCAGCAGAGGAGCAACCGAGCAGCAGAGGAGCAACTGGGCAGCAGAGGAGCAACAGGGCATGCAAAGGAGCAACTGTATGGCAGAGGAGCAACAGGGCATGCAGAGGAGCAGCTGTACAGCAGAAGAACAACAAGGCAGCAGAGGAGCAGTTGTACAGCAGAGGAGCAACAGGGCAGCAGAAGAGTAGCTGTACAGCAGAGGAGCAACAGGGCAGCAGAGGAGCAGCTGTACAGCAGAGGAACAACAGGGCAGCAGAGGATAAGCTGTACAGCAGAGGAGCAACATTGTAGCAGAGGAGCAGCTGTACAGCAGAGGAGCAACAGGGCAGCAGAGGAGCAGCTTTACACACCTGATGAAGCGGTCAGTGGACTGGGAAACGCGTTGTGTGTTATCATTTGCTTTTAATAAAGCCATAGTTGTTTTTACAATATTGGTTATCATGACTCTGTGTGGATTGAACTATTTACAGTAACGTTTGGGAATGAACAGTTGAACTACATACTACCCACTGTGCTTTGGAGTTTTTTGCTCAATTTGGATTTATCATCTTGATTTTTGGTGTATCTGCACCCTCTTTCCAGTGAGAGGATAGCTATCTGGGAAGTTAATAAGAGTCCAGAGTTCTGTTGTGGCACTTCTCAAGTGCCTTGTTTCTAGTAAGTACTACTTGTATATGTATGTGAAGAGTTAACATCACTGATGTTGCACTATTGTGGTGCCTTCTTCTTTCTTCTACCACTTCACAGATCCCTGCTTTTGTGCCAATAAGCTTTTGTAAGGAGTTTTGCAGCCTCACGTCACCATCATCATTGGGACTCACTGGATTTGAAACCACATAAGGTTTTCACCCTGATTCACTTATGACGTTTCCAGGACTTTATCATTATATACATATAGAGGCCCATTTATCAAGCTCTGAATGGAGCTTAAAGGGCCGTGTTTCTGGCGAGTCTTCAGACTCACCAGAAACAGCAGTTATGAAGCAGCGGTGTAAAGATCGCTGCTCCATAACCCTGTCCACCTGCTCTGAGCAGTCGGACAGACATCGCCGCAATTCAACCCGATCGAATACGATCGGGTTGATTAACACCTCCCTGCTGGCGGACGATTGGCCGCGAGTCTGCAGGCGGCGTTGCACCAGCAGCTCTTGTGAGCTGCTGGGGCAATGCTGAATACAGAGAGCGTATTGCTCTCCGCAATCAATGAGGTCTTGCGGACCTGATCCGCACTGTCGGATCAGGTCCGCAAGACCTTTGATAATTCGGCCTCATAGTGATCACGTTTGTTTTTGTTTCATATATATTTTCTTGTTCATATTGTATATATTCCATCAGTATTCGACCACTCATACGGCTAGATTTAGAGTTTTGCGGCCAAAGGGGTGCGTTAGCTACGCGTGTTTTTTCCCCCCCGCACCTTTTAAATAACGCTGGTATTTAGAGTTCTCTGAAGGGCTGCGTTAGGCTCCAGAAAGGGAGCGTAGAGGCATATTTACCGCCTCATCAACTCTAAATACCAGCGTTGCTTACAGTAGCGGCCAGATGGAAAAACGTGCTCGTGCACGATTCCCCCATAGGAAACAATGGGGCTATTTGAGCTGAAAAAAACCTAACACCTGCAAAAAAGCAGCGTTAAGCTCCTAACGCAGCCCCATTGTTTCCTATGGGGAAACACTTCCTATGTCTGCACCTAACACCCTAACATGAACCCTGAGTCTAAACACCCCTAACCTTACACTTATTAACCCCTAATCTGCCGCCCCTCTGCTATCGCTGACCGTTGCATATTATTATTAACCCCTAATCTTCTGCTCCGGACACCGCCGCAACCTACATTATGCCTCTGTACCCCTAATCTGCTGCCCCTAACATCGCCGACACCTACATAATATTTATTAACCCCTAATCTGACCCCCCAATGTCGCCGCTACCTTACCTACACTTATTAACCCCTAATCTGCCGACCGGACCTCGCCGCCACTATAATAAATGTATTAACCCCTAAACCGCCGCACTCCTACCACGCAAACCCTATAATAAATTGTATTAACCCCTAATCTGCCCTCCCTAACATCTTTGACACCTAACTTCAAGTATTAACCCCTAATCTGCCGACTGGACCTCGCCGCTACTCTTATAAATGTATTAACCCATAAAGCTAAGTCTAACCCTAACACTAACACCCCCCTAAGTTAAATATAATTTTTATCTAACAAAATAAATTAAATCTTATTAAATAAATTATTCCTATTTAAAGCTAAATACTTACCTGTAAAATAAATCCTAATATAGCTACAATATAACGAATAATTATATTGTAGCTATTTTAGGATTTATATTTATTTTACAGGCAACTTTGTATTTATTTTAACTAGGTACAATAGCTATTAAATAGTTATTTACTATTTAATAGCTACCTATTTAAAATAATAACAAAATTACCTGTAAAATAAATCCTAACCTAAGTTACAATTAAACCTAACACTACACTATCAATAAATAAATTAACTAAACTACCTACAATTACCTACAATTAAATCAACTAAACTAAATTACAAAAAACCCCCCACTAAATTACAAAAAATAAAAAAAGATTACAAGAATTTTAAACTAATTACACCTAGCCCCCTAAAAAAATAACAAAGCCCCCCAAAATAAAAAATGCCCTACCCTATTCTAAAATAAAAAGTTAACAGCTCTATTACCTTACCAGCCCTTAAAAGGGCTTTTTGCGGGGCATGCCCCAAAGAAATCAGCTCTTTTGCCTGTAAAAAACCCATACAATAACCCCCCAACATTACAACCCACCACCCACATACCCCTAATCTAACCCAAACCCCCCTTAAATAAACCTAACACTACCCCCTGAAGATCTCCCTACCTTGAGTCATGTTCACCCAGCTGGGCACCGATGGACCAAAAGAAGACATCCGGAGCGGCAGAAGTCTTCATCCTATCCGGGAAAAGAGGACATCCAGACCGGCAGACATCTTCATCCAAGCGGCATCTTCTATCTTCATCCATCTGACGAGGAGCGGCTCCATCTTCAAGACCTCCAGCGCGGAACATCCTTCTTCAACGACGACTACCCGACGAATGAAGATTCCTTTAAGTGACGTCATCCAAGATGGCGTCCCTCGAATTCCAATTGGCTGATAGGATTCTATCAGCCAATCGGAATTAAGGTAGGAAAAATCTGATTGGCTGATTCAATCAGCCAATCAGATTCAAGTTCAATCCGATTGGCTGATCCAATCAGCCAATCAGATTGAGCTCGCATTCTATTGGCTGTTCCGATCAGCCAATAGAATGCAAGCTCAATCTGATTGGCTGATTGGATCAGCCAATCCGATTGAACTTGAATCTGATTGGCTGATTCAATCAGCCAATCAGATTTTTCCTACCTTAATTCCGATTGGCTGATAGAATCCTATCAGCCAATCGGAATTTGAGGGACGCCATCTTGGATGACATCATTTAAAGGAACCTTCATTCGGACTTAGGACGTCGTTAGAAGAGGATGGATCCGCGCCGGCTGCTTCAAGATGGACCCACTCCGCTCCGTATGGAAGAAGATAGAAGATGCCGCCTGGATGAAGACTTCCGAACCTCTGGAGGACCTCTTCTGGCTGGATAGGATAAAGACTTTGGACCCTCTAGAGGACCTCTTCTGGACGGATTGGTAATACCCGGCTGGGTGAATACAAGGTAGGGAGATCTTCAGGGGGGTAGTGTTAGGTTTATTTAAGGGGGGTTTGGGTTAGATTAGGGGTATGTGGGTGGTGGGTTGTAATGTTGGGGGGTATTTTATGTTTTTTTTTATAGGCAGAAGAGCTGATTTCTTTGGAGCATGCCCCGCAAAAAGCCATTTTAAGGGCTGGTAAGGTAATAGAGCTGTTAACTTTTTATTTTAGAATAGGGTAGGGCATTTTTTATTTTGGGGGGCTTTGTTATTTTTTTAGGGGGCTTAGAGTAGGTGTAATTAGTTTAAAATTCTTGTAATCTTTTTTTATTTTTTGTAATTTAGTGTTTGTTTTTTTGTAATTTAGTTTAGTTTATTTAATTGTAGGTAATTGTAGGTAGTTTAGTTAATTTATTTATTGATAGTGTAGTGTTAGGTTTAATTGTAACTTAGGTTAGGATTTATTTTACAGGTAATTTTGTTATTATTTTAACTAGGTAGCTATTAAATGGTTAATAACTATTTAATAGCTATTGCACCTAGTTAAAATAAATACAAAGTTGCCTGTAAAATAAATATGAATCCTAAAATAGCTACAATATAATTATTCATTATATTGTAGCTATATTAGGATTTATTTTACAGGTAAATATTTAGTTTTAAATAGGAATAATTTATTTAATAAGATTTAATTTATTTAGTTAGATAAAAATTATATTTAACTTAGGTGGGTGTTAGTGTTAGGGTTAGACTTAGCTTTAGGGGTTAATACATTTATTATAGTGGCAGCGAGGTCCGGTCGGCAGATTAGAGGTTAATAAGTCTAGTTAGGTAGCGGCGACGTTGGGGGGTCAGACTAGGGGTTAATAAATATTATGTAGGTGTCGGCGATGTTAGGGGCAGCAGATTAGGGGTACATAGGGATAATGTATGTGGCGGCGGTGTGCGGTCGGCAGATTAGGGGTTAAAAAAATTTATTAGAGTGGCGGCGATGTGGGGGGGGCCTCGGTTTAGGGGTACATAGGTAGTTTATGGGTGTTAGTGTACTTTAGAGCACAGTAGTTAAGAGCTTTATATTCCGGCATTAGTCCATAAAGCTCTTAACTCCTGACTTTTTTCTGCGGCTGGAGTTTTGTCGTTAGAGTTCTAACGCTCACTTTAGCCAAGACTCTAAATACCGGTGTTAGGAAGATCCCATTGAAAAGATAGGATACGCAATTGGCGTAAGGGGATCTGCGGTATGGAAAAGTTGCGGCTGGAAAGTGAGCGTTAGACCCTTTCCTGACTGACTCTAAATACCAACGGGCGGTAAAAAGCAGCGTTAGGACCCCTTAACGCTGCTTTTGACGGCTAACGCAGAACTCTAAATCTAGGCGTTAGTAAGTTGTGTTACAGCTACTATCATTGTAGTTTGTAATATTATACCTTTTTTTAATTTGTCCTTTTTTGTCATATATACCACGTATCTATATTAGGTATTTGATTGTTCTGATTGGTAGATCACTTTTTTCACCTAACAAAATGTGTTTTACATTAGTCTCACTATTTGTGAGTATTGTAGCACTAGCTTTTTTGTATAGTTACAATATTATTTTCTTTTATCTAATTTTTAGTGGCACTTCTAACATAACACTTTATACGTATAGGGCTGCAGAGGAGCAGCTGTACAGCAGAGGAGCAACAGGGTATGCAGAGGAGCAGCTGTACAGCAGAGGAGCAACAGGGTATGCAGAGGAGCAGCTGTACAGCAGAGGAGCAACAGGGTATGCAGAGGAGCAGCTGTACAGCAGAGGAGCAACATGGTATGCAGAGGAGCAGCTGTACAGCAGAGGAGCAACAGGGTATGCAGAGGAGCAGCTGTACAGCAGAGGAGCAACAGGGTATGCAGAGGAGCAGCTGTACAGCAGAGGAGCAACATGGTATGCAGAGGAGCAGCTGTACAGCAGAGGAGCAACAGGGTATGCAGAGGAACAGCTGTACAGCAGAGGAGCAACATGGTATGCAGAGGAGCAGCTGTACAGCAGAGGAGCAACAGGGCAGCAGAGGAGCAGCTGTACAGCAGAGGAGCAACAGGGCAGCAGAAGAGCAACAAGGCAGTTGAGGAGCAACAGGACAGCAGAGAAGCATCTGTACAGCAGCATTAAAGGGGAGGCAGGTGTGCATGGCAGCAGAGGAGCATTAGGACATAGTGGGTGGTGCCATTGTTATATTTTAACAAAGCAATCCAGGAGTGTTTCAAGGCCCTGTAATTGGCTGATGACTACACTTGAAATCCTTTAACTTACTGCATTACCCTGATGGAGTCCACTCACAGTGCTCCATTCATGACACCCAATCTTTGAGGACGGCCATCACCAGCATAGAAACTATCTCAAATTATTACAAATTGTAGCAGTAGCACAAATGGGCAGGTGGGCACCTATGGCATCAGAGGAGCTGTGCCTTACTGCCTAAATATAATAAATCCATTAAACAAATCAGAATGGCACTGTTTAACCCAATGGGGCCGGTTTATCATCGATCTGTCCGACATGATCCCCTCAGATCTGCGCAGATTTGAAGGGGTTGTCAATCAGACCGATCATATAGGATCAGCCGGATTGATGTCCGCAGCCTCAGAGCAGGCAGACCAGTTATGGAGCAGTGGTAAGACTGCTGCTTCATAACTGCTGTTTCCGATGAGCCTAAAGGCTCGTGCGGAAACAGGGGCATTAAGCTCCATTCAGAGCTTGATAATTCGGCCCCAATGAACCATGTTCCTAAAAGGGATAAATTAAATACCGATCGGATGAAGACTTCTGCCGGTCCGAATGTCCTCTTCTGGCCCATCGGTGCCCGGCTGGGTGAACACGGCTCAAGGTAGGGTGATCTTCAATGGGGTAGTGTTAGTTTTTTTTAAGGGGGGATCAGGTGGGTTTTAGAGTAGGGGTGTGTGGGTGGTGGGTTGTAATGTTGGGGGGGGTCTTGTATTTTCTTTTTCAGGTAAAAGAGCTGATTACTTTGGGGCAATGCCCCTCAAAAAGCCCTTTTAAGGGCTGGTAAAAGAGCTGATCACTTTTGTAATTTAGTATAGGGTAGGGAATTTTATTATTTTGGGGGGCTTTTTTATTTTATTAGGGGGCTTAGATTAGGTGTAATTAGATTAAAATTATTGTAATATTTTTTTATTTTTTGTAATTTAGTATTTGTTTTGTTTTGTAATATAGTTTAGTTTATTTAATTGTATTTTAGTTTAGATCATTGTTGGTAATTTATTTAATTAATTTATTGATAGTGTAGTGTTAGGTGTATTTGTAACTTAGGTTAGGATTTATTTTACAGGTAATTTTGTAATTATTTTAACTAGGTAGCTATTAAATAGTTATTAACTATTTAATAGCTATTGTACCTAGTTAAAATAAATACAAAGTTGCCTGTAAAATAAATCTAAATCCTAAAATAGCTACAATGTAACTATTAGTTATATTGTAGCTATCTTATGGTTTATTTTATAGGTAAGTATTTATTTTTAAATAGGATTCATTTATTGAATTATAGTAATTTTAGTTTGTTTTATTTAAATTATATTTAACTTAGTGGGGTGTTAGGGTTAGGGTTAGACTTAGGTTTAGGGGTTAATAACTTTATTATAGTAGCGGCGACGTTGGGGGGCGGGAGATTAGGGGTTAATAATTGTAGGTAGGTGGCGGCGATGTTAGGGAGGGCAGATTAGGGGTTAATAAAATTTATTATAGTGTTTGCGAGGCGGGAGTGCGGTGGTTTAGGGGTTAATACATTTATTATAGTGGCGGCGATGTCCGGTCGGCAGATTAGGGGTTAATAATTGTAGGTAGGTTGCGGTGACGTTGGGGGTGGAAGATTAGGGGTTAATAAATATAATATAGGTGTCGGCGATGTTGGGGGCAGCAGATTAGGGGTTCATAGGGATAATGTAGGTGGCGGCGGTGTCCGGAGCAGCAGATTAGGGGTTAATAAGTATAATGTAGGTGTCAGCAGTAGCGGGGGTAGCAGATTAGGGCTTAATAAGTGTAAGGTTAGTGGTGTTTAGACTCAGGGTTCATGTTAGGGTGTTAGGTGTAGACTTAGTAAGGCCTAGATTTGGAGTTTGGCGTTAGCCGTGAAAACCAGCGTTAGAGGCTCCTAACGCTGGTTTTTGGCTAACTCCGGTATTTGGAGTCACTCAAAAAAGGGTCTAACGCTCACTTTTCAGCCGCGACTTTTCCATACCGCAGATCCCCTTACGTCATTTGCGTATCCTATCTTTTCAATGGGATTTTTCTAACTCCGGTATTTAGAGTCGTGTCTGAAGTGAGCGTTAGAAATCTAACGACAAAACTCCAGCCGCAGGAAAAAGTCAGGAGTTAAGAGCTTTCTGGGCTAACGCCGGTTCATAAAGCTCTTAACTACTGTATTCTAAAGTACACTAACACCCATAAACTACCTATGTACCCCTAAACCGAGGTCCCCCCACATCGCCGCCACTCAATTTATTTTTTTAACCCCTAATCTGCCGACCGCAAAGCACCGCCAGCTAAATTATCCCTATGTACCCCTAATCTGCTGCCCCTAACACCGCCAACCCCTGTATTATATTTATTAACCCCTAACCTGCCCCCCACAACGTCGCCGCCAGCTACTTACAATAATTAACCCCTAATCTGCCGACCGCAAAGCGCCGCCACCTACATTATAGCTATGTACCCCTAATCTGCTGCCCCTAACACCGCCGACCCCTATATTATATTTATTAACCCCTAATCTGCCGCCCTCAACGTCGCCTCCACCTGCCTACACTTAATAACCCCTAATCTGCCGACCGGACCGCACCGCTATTATAATAAAGTTATTAACCCCTAATCCGCCTCACTCACCCTATAATAATTAGTATTAACCCCTAATCTGCCCTCCCTAACATCGCCGACACCTAACTTCAAACATTAACCCCTAATCTGCCGACCGGAGCTCACCGCTATTCTAATAAATGTATTAACCCCTAAAGCTAAGTCTAACCCTAACACTAACACCCCCCTAAATTAAATATAATTTTAATCTAACGGAATTAATTAACTCTTATTAAATAAATTATTCCTATTTAAAGCTAAATACTTACCTGTAAAATAAACCCTAATATAGCTACAATATAAATTATAATTACATTGTAGCTATTTTAGGATTAATATTTATTTTACAGTCAACTTTTTAATTATTTTAACCAGGTACAATAGCTATTAAATAGTTAAGAACTATTTAATAGTTACCTAGTTAAAATAATTACAAAAATACCTGTAAAATAAATCCTAACCTAAGTTATAATTAAACCTAACACTACACTATCATTAAATTAATTAAATAAAATACCTACAATTACCTACAATTAAACCTAACACTAAACTATCAATAAAGTAATTAAATACAATTCCTACAAATAACTACAATGAAATAAACTAACTAAAGTACAAAAAAGAAAAAAGAAATAAGTTACAAAAAATAAAAAAATATTTACAAACATAAGAAAAATATTACAACAATTTTAAACTAATTACACCTATTTTAAGCCCCCTAATAAAATAACAAAGCCCCCCAAAATGAAAAAATGCCCTACCCTATTCTAAATTACTAAAGTTCAAAGCTCTTTTACCTTACCAGCCCTGAACAGGGCCCTTTGCAGGGCATGCCCCAAGAAGTTCAGCTCTTTTGCCTGTAAAAAAAAACATACAATACCCCCCCAACATTACAACCCACCACCCACATACCCCTAATCTAACCCAAACCCCCCTTAAATAAACCTAACACTAAGCCCCTGAAGATCTTCCTACCTTATCTTCACCATACCAGGTTCACCGATCCGTCCTGAAGTGCTCCTCCGATGTCCTGATCCAAGCCCAAGCGGGGGCTGAAGAGGTCCATGATCCGGCTGAAGTCTTCATCCAAGCGGGGCAGAAGAGGTCTTCCATCCGATTGAAGTCTTCATCCAAGCGGGGCAGAAGAGGTCTTCCATCCGATTGAAGTCTTCATCCAGGCGGCATCTTCTATCGACATCCATATGGAGCGGAGCGGCAGCATCCTGAAGACCTCAGACGCGGAACATCCATCCTGGCGGACGACTGAACGACGACTGACGGTTCCTTTAAATGACGTCATCCAAGATGGCGTCCCTCGAATTCCGATTGGCTGATAGGATTCTATCAGCCAATCGGAATTAAGGTAGGAATATTCTGATTGGCTGATGGAATCAGCCAATCAGAATCAAGTTCAATCCGATTGGCTGATCCGATCAGCCAATCAGATTGAGCTCGCATTCTATTGGCTGTTCCGATGGCGTCCCTTTGAATTCAAGGGACGCCATCTTGGATGACGACATTTAAAGGAACCGTCATTCGTCGTTCAGTCGTCGGCCAGGATGGATGTTCCGCGTCGGAGGTCTTCAGGATGCTGCCGCTCCGCTCCAGATGGATGTCGATAGAAGATGCCGCCTGGATGAAGACTTCAATCGGATGGAAGACCTCTTCTGCCCCGCTTGGATGAAGACTTCAATCGGATGGAAGACCTCTTCTGCCCCGCTTGGATGAAGACTTCAGCCGGATCATGGACCTCTTCAGCCCCCCGCTTGGGCTTGGATCAGGACATCGGAGGAGCACTTCAGGATGGATCGGTGAACCTGGTATGGTGAAGATAAGGTAGGAAGATCTTCAGGGGCTTAGTGTTAGGTTTATTTAAGGGGGGTTTAGGTTAGATTAGGGGTATGTGGGTGGTGGTTTGTAATGTTGGGGGGGGTATTGTATGTTTTTTTTTACAGGCAAAAGAGCTGAACTTCTTGGGGCATGCCCCGCAAAGGGCCCTGTCCAGGGCTGGTAATGTAAAAGAGCTTTGAACTTTAGTAATTTAGAATAGGGTAGGGCATTTTTTTATTTTGGGGGCTTTGTTATTTTATTAGGGGGCTTAGAGTAGGTGTAATTAGTTTAAAATTGTTGCAATATTTTCCTTATGTTTGTAAATATTTTTTTATTTTTTGTAACAGTTCTTTTTTATTTTTTGTACTTTAGTTAGTTTATTTCATTGTAGTTATTTGTAGGAATTGTATTTAATTAATTTATTGATAGTGTAGTGTTAGGTTTAATTGTAACTTAGGTTAGGATTTATTTTACAGGTAATTTTGTTATTATTTTAACTAGGTAACTATTAAATAGTTCTTAACTATTTAATAGCTATTGTACCTGGTTAAAATAATTACAAAGTTGCCTGTAAAATAAATATTAATCCTAAAATAGCTACAATGTAATTATAATTTATATTGTAGCTATATTAGGGTTTATTTTACAGGTAAGTATTTAGCTTTAAATAGGAATAATTTATTTAATAAGAGTTAATTAATTTTGTTAGATTAAAATTATATTTAATTTAGGGGGGGTGTTAGTGTTAGGGTTAGACTTAGCTTTAGGGGTTAATACATTTATTAGAATAGCGGTGAGCTCCGGTCGGCAGATTAGGGGTTAATAATTGAAGTTAGGTGTCGGCGATGTTAGGGAGGGCAGATTAGGGGTTAATACTAATTATTATAGGGTTAGTGAGGCGGATTAGGGGTTAATAACTTTATTATAGCAGCGGTGCGGTCCGCTCGGCAGATTAGGGGTTAATAAGTGTAGGCAGGTGGAGGCGACGTTGTGGGGAGCAGATTAGGGGTTAATAAATATAATATAGGGGTCGGCGGTGTTAGGGGCAGCAGATTAGGTGTACATAGGGATAATGTAAGTAGCGGCGGTTTACGGAGCGGCAGATTAGGGGTTAAAAATAAAATGCAGGTGTCAGCGATAGCGGGGGCGGCAGATTAGGGGTTAATAAGTGTAAGGTTAGGGGTGTTTAGACTCGGGGTACATGTTAGGGTGTTAGGTGCAGACGTAGGAAGTGTTTCCCCATAACAAACAATGGGGCTGCGTTAGGAGCTGAACGCTGCTTTTTTGCAGGTGTTAGGTTTTTTTTCAGCTCAAACAGCCCCATTGTTTCCTATGGGGGAATCGTGCACGAGCACGTTTTTGAGGCTGGCCGCGTCCGTAAGCAACTCTGGTATCGAGAGTTGAAGCTGCGTTAAATATGCTCTACGCTCCTTTTTTGGAGCCTAACGCAGCTTTTATGTGGACTCTCAATACCAGAGTTATTTTTATGGTGCGGCCAGAAAAAAGCCGGCGTTAGCTACGCGGGTCCTTAACGACAAAACTCCAAATCTAGCCGAAAATGTTTCCCCATAGGAAACATTAGGAGCTGAACGCTGCTTTTTGCAGGTGTTAGGTTTTTTCAGCCAGCTCAGCCCCATTGTATCCTATGGGGAAATCGTGCACGAGCACATTTTTTCCAGCTTACTGCTACCATAAGCAATGCTGGTATTACAGGTAGAAGTGGAGCAAAATTTTGCTCAACGCTCACTTTTCTGAGGCTGGCGCAGCCATTCAGAAAACTCGTAATACCAGCGTTGTTTAAAGGGAGCGCTGGAAAAAAAAGGAGCGTTAGCCCCGCAGGTTTTTACTGACAAAACTTGTAATCTAGGCGTTAGAGTTGAATCCTTGAGAACTTGGGTTTTAAGTTGCTTAGAACACCACCAGACCTATTAAATCCTCAGTTACAGTAATGGAAGACATGGTAAAAGAATGTACAAGGTTTCACTGACATAAATATTTATTACTTACTAGCTTAAAGGGACATTAAGTCCAATTTTAATTACTTTCATGATTCAGAGAGAGCATGCAAATTTAAACAACTTTCCAATTTATTCCTGTTATCTAATTTGCTTCGGTCTCTTGTTATCCTTTGTTCAAAAGCATAGGTAGGCTAAGGAGCCATTATTCACTGCAGGCCACTAGCTACTGATTGGGGGCTTCACATGTTTGCTTCTTGTAATTGGCTTAACCAATGTGTTCAGCTAGCTCCCAGTCAGTGGCGGACCTAATGAACAGAGGGCCCTGGTGCAGGATTTTGTTTTGCCCCCCCCCCCCCAAAGTCGAAGTAATGGTAGTAGTATCAGTGAAGAGCAAAAATGTTCCTGTTTTTTTAAAAAATTGTTTCCTGCTGAAAAATGTTCACAGATATGTCAAATATAACAATAACTAGTCCTTAAGCCCATGTACATGGGCCATTTTTTGCAGTACAGTGGTCCCCCCTTGCTCTCTCTCTCCCCCTCTCTTTTGCTCTCTCTCCCCCTCTCTTTTGCTCTCTCTCTCCCACTCTCTTTTGCTCTCTCTCTCCCCCTCTCTTGCTCTCTCTTCCCCCTCTCTTTTGCACTCTCTCTCCCTCTCTCTTCTGCTCTGTCTTCCCCTCTCTTTTGCTCTCTCTCCCCCCTCTCTTTTGCTCTCACTCTCTTCGCCCACTCTTTCACTTTCTCTCTCCCCTTATCTTTTGCTCTCTCTCCCCCTCTCTTTTACTCTCTCTCTCCTTCTCTCTTTTGCTCTCTCTCCCCCCACTCTTTTGCTCTGTCTCCCCCTCTCTTGCTCTCTCTTCCCCCTCTCTTTTGCACTCTCTCTCCCCCTCTCTTCTGCTCTGTCTTCCCCTCTCTTTTGCTCTCTCTCCCCCCTCTCTTTTATTCTCGCTCTATTCGCCCACTCTTTCACTTTCTCTCTCCCTTTATCTTTTTCTCTCTCTCCCCCCTCTCTTTTGCTCTCGCTCCCCCTCTCTTTTTCTCACTCTTCCCCTCTCTTTTGCTCTTTCCCCTTATCTTTTACTCTTTCTCCCCTCTCTTTTGCTCTCTCTCCCCTCTCTTTTGCTCTCTCTCTCCTCTCTTTTGCTCTCTCCCTCCTCTCGTTTGCTCTCTCTCTCCTTCTCTTCTGCTCTGTCTTCCCATCTCTTTTGCTATCTCTCCCCCCTCTCTTTTGCTCTCACTCTCTCCCCCCACTCTTTCACTTTCTCTCTCCCCTTAAGTTTTGCCCTCTTTCCCCCCTCTCTTTTACTCTCTCTCCCTCTCTCTTTTGCTCTCTCCCCCCTCTCTTTTGCTCTCTTCCCCTCTCTTTTGCTCTCTTCCCCTCTCTTTTGCTCTCTCTCCCCCCTCTCTTTTGCACTCTCTCCCCTATCTTTTGCTCTCTCTCCCCCTCTCTTTTGCTATCTCTCCCCCCTCTCTTTTGCTCTCTCTCCCCCTTCTCTTTTGCTCTCTCGCCCCCCTCTTTTGCTCTCACTCTCCCTCTCTTTTGCTTTCTCTCCCTCCTCTCTTTTGCTCTCTCTCCCCCTCTGTTTTGCTCTCTCTCCCCCCTCTCTTTTGCTCTCGCTCTCTTCCCCCACTCTTTAACTTTCTCTCTCCCCTTATCTTTTGCTCTCTCTCTCCACCCTCTCTTTTACTCTCTCTCTCCCGCTCTCTTTTGCTCTCTCTCCCCCCTCTCTTTTGCTCTCTCTCCCCTCTCTTTTTCTCTCTCTTCCCCTCTCTTTTGCTCTCTCCCCCTCTATTTTACTGTCTCTCCCCCTCTCTTTTGCTCTCTCTCTCCCCCTCTCTTTTATTCCCTCTCTCCCCCTCTCTTTTGCTCTCTCTCTCCCTCTCTTCTGCTCTGTCTTCCCATCTCTTTTGCTATCTCTCCCCCCTCTCTTTTGCTCTCACTCTCTCCCCCCACTCTTTCACTTTCTCTCTCCCCTTATGTTTTGCTCTCTCTCTCCCCCTCTCTTTTACTCTCTCTCTCCCTCTCTTTTGCTCACTCCCCCTCTCTTTTGCTCTCTCTTCCCCTCTCTTTTGCTCTCTCTCCCCCCTCTCTTTTGCTCTCTCCCCTCTCTTTTGCTCTCTCTCCCCCTCTCTTTTGCTCTCTCTCCCCCTCCTCTTTTGCTCTCTCTCCCCCCTCTCTTTTGCTCTCTCTGCCCCTCTTTTGCTCTCACTCTCCCTCTCTTTTTCTCTCTCTCTCTCTCTCTCTCTCTCTCTCCTCTCTTTTGCTCTCTCTCCCCCCTCCATTTTGCTTTCTCTCACCCCTCTTTTGCTCTCTCCCCCTCTCTTTTTCTCTCTCTCCCCTCTCTTTTGCTCTCTCTCTCCTCTCTTTTGCTCTCTCTCACCTCTCTTTTGCTCTCTCTCCCCCTCTCTTTTGTGCTCTCTCCACCCTTTCTTTTGCTCTCTCTCCCTCCTCTCTTTTTCTCTCTCTCCCCCTCTTTTTTGCTCTCTCTCCCCCCTCTCTTTTACTCCCTCTCTCCCCTCTCTTTTGCTCCCTCACCCCCTCTTTTGCTCTCTCTCCCCTCTCTTTTGCTCTCTCTCCCCTCTCTTTATATCTCTCTCCTCTCTTTTTCTCTCTCTCCCCCTCTGTTTTTCTCTCTCCCCCCATCTCTTTTGCTCTCTCTCCCCTCTCTTTTGCTCTCTCTCCCCCTCTCTTTTGCTCTCTCTCCCTCCTCTCTTTTGCTCTCTCCCCCCCTCTGATTTATGCTCTCTCTCCCCTCTCTTTTTCTCTCTCCCTCCTCTCTTTTGCTTTCTCTCCCTCCTCTCTTTTGCTCTCTCTCACCTCTGTTTTGCTTTCTCTCCCCTCTCTTTTGCTCTCTCTCCCTTCTCTTTTGCTCTCTCTCTCCTCTCTTTTGCTCTCTCCCTCCTCTCTTTTGCTCTCTCTTCCCTCTCTTTTGCTCTCTCTCCCCCTCTCTCTTGCTCTCTCTCCCCCCTCTGTTTTGCTCTCTCTCCCCCCTCTCTTTTGCTCTCGCTCTCTTCCCCCACTCTTTAACTTTCTCTCTCCCCTTATCTTTTGCTCTCTCTCTCCGCCCTCTCTTTTACTCTCTCTCTCCCTCTCTCTTTTGCTCTCTCTCCCCCCTCTCTTTTGCTCTCTCTCCCCTCTCTTTTTCTTTCTCTCACCCCTCTTTTGCTCTCACACTCCCTCTCTTTTGCTCTCTCTCCCCTCTCTTTTGCTCTCTCTCTCTCTCCTCTCTCTCCTCTCTTTTGCTATCTCTCCCCCTCTCTTTTACTCTCTCTCTCCCTCTCTTTTGCTCTCTCCCCCTCTCTTTTGCTCTCTCTTCCCCTCTCTTTTGCTCTCTCTCCCTCCTCTCTTTGCTCTCTCCCCTCTCTTTTGCTCTCTCTCCCCCTCTCTTTTGCTCTCTCCTCCCCCTCTCTTTTGCTCTCTCTCTCCCCTCTCTTTTGCTCTCTCTCCCCTCCTCTTTTGCTCTCTCTCCCCCTCTCTTTTGCTCTCTCTCCCCCTCTCTTTTGCTCTCTCTCTCCCTCTTTCTCTCTCTCTCTCCTCTCTTTGCTCTCTCTCCCCCTCTCTTTTGCTCTCTCTCCCCCCTCTTTTGCTCTCTCACCCCTCTCTTTTGCTCTCTCTCTCTCTCTCTCTCTCTCTCTCTCCTCTCTTTTGCTCTCTCTCCCCCCTCCGTTTTGCTTTCTCTCACCCCTCTTTTGCTCTCTCCCCCTCTCTTTTTCGCTCTACCCCTCTCTTTTTCTCTCTCTCCCCTCTCTTTTGCTCTCTCTCACCTCTCTTTTGCTCTCTCTCTCCCTCTCTTCTGCTCTGTCTTCCCATCTCTTTTGCTATCTCTCCCCCTCTCTTTTATTCTCACTCTCTCCCCCCACTCTTTCACTTTCTCTCTCCCCTTATGTTTTGCTCTCTCTCTCCCCCCTCTCTTTTACTCTCTCTCTCCCTCTCTTTTGCTCTCACTCTCCCTCTCTTTTGCTCTCTCTCTCTCTCTCTCCTCTCTTTTGCTCTCTCTCCCCCTTTGTTTTGCTTTCTCTCACCCCTCTTTTGCTCTCTCCCCCTCTCTTTTTCTCTCTCCCCCTCTCTTTTTCTCTCTCTCCCCTCTCTTTTGCTCTCTCTCTCCTCTCTTTTGCTCTCTCTCCACCTCTCTTTTGCTCTCACTCCCTCCTCTCTTTTGTCCCTCTCCCTCTCCTCTCTTTTGCTCCTCCCCCCCCTCTCTTTTTGCTCTCTCCCACTATTTTTGCCTCTCTCCTCCCCTCTCTTTTTCTCCCTCTCCCTCCTCTCTTTTGCTCTCTCTCCCTCCTCTCTTTTGCTCTCTCTCACCTCTGTTTTGCTTTTTCTCCTCCCTCTTTTGCTCTCTCCCCTCTCTTTTGCTCTCTCTCTCCTTTCTTTTGCTCTCTGTCTCCTCTCTTTTGCTCTCTCTCCCCCTCTCTTTTGCTCTCTCTCTGTCTCCTCTCTTTTGCTCTCTCTCCCCCTCTCTTTTATGCTCTATCTCCTCCTCTCTTTTGCTCTCTCTCCCTCCTCTCTTTTGCTCTCTCTCCCTCCTCTCTTTTGCTCTCTCTCCCCTCTGTTTTGCTTTCTCTTCCCCCTCTTTTGCTCTCTCCCCCTCTCTTTTGCTCTCTCTCTCCCCTCTCTTTTCTCTTTCTCTCGTCTCTTTTCCTCTCTCTCCTCTCTTTTGCTATCTCTCCCCCCTCTCTTTTACTCTCACTCTCTCCCCCCACTCTTTCACTTTCTCTCTCCCCTTATGTTTTGCTCTCTCTCTCCCCCTCTCTTTTACTCTCTCTCTCCCTCTCTTTTGCTCTCTCCCCCCTCTCTTTTGCTCTCTCTTCCCCTCTCTTTTGCTCTCTCTCCCTCCTCTCCTTTGCTCTCTCCCCTCTCTTTTGCTCTCTCTCCCCCTCTCTTTTGCTCTCTCTCCCCTCTCTTTTGCTCTCTCTCTCCCCCTCTCTTTTGCTCTCTCTCCCCCTCTCTTTTGCTCTCTCTCCCCCCTCTTTTGCTCTCACACTCCCTCTCTTTTGCTCTCTCTCTCCTCTCTTTTGCTCTCTCCCCCCCCTCCGTTTTGCTTTCTCTCACCCCTCTTTTGCTCTCTCCCCTCTCTTTTTCTCTCTCTCCCCTCTCTTTTGCTCTCTCTCTCTCCTCTCTCCCCCTCTCTTTTGCTCTCTCTCCCCCCTCTCTTTTGCTCTCTCTCCCCTATATTTTGTTCTCTCTCTCACCCTTTCTCTTTTGCTCTCTCTTCCCCACTCTTTTGCTCTTTCACCCCCTCTCTTTTGCTCTCTCCCCTCACTTTTGCTCTCTCTCCCTCACTATTTTTCTCTCTCCCCTGCTCTCTTTTGCTTTCTCCCCTCTCTTTAGCTCTCTCTCCCCCATCTATTTTGCCCTCTCCCCCCTCTCTTTTGCCCTCTCTCCCCCCTCTTTTTGTCTCTCTCCCCCCTCTCTTTTGCTCTTTCCCCTTTCTTTTGCTCTCTCCCCTCTTTTTTGCTTTCTCTCCCTCTCTCTTACTCTCTCTCCCTCTCTCTTTTGCTCTCTCTCCCCCTCTCTTTTCCTCTCTCTCCCCTCTTTTGCTCTCTCTCCCCCTCTCTTTTGCTATCTCTCCCCCTCTCTTTTGCTCTCTCCCCTTCCCTTTTGCTCTCCCTCCCTTTTGCTCTCTCCCCCTCTCTTTTGCTCTCTCTCCCTCCTTTCTTTTGCTCTCTCTCCCCCTCCTTCTTTTGCTCTCTCTCCCCTCTCTTTTGCTCTCTCTCTCTCCCTCTCTTTTGCTCTCTCTCCCCCCTTTCTTTTGCTCTCTCCCCCTCCCTTTTGCTTTCTCCCCTCTTTTGCTCTCTCCCCCTCTCTTTTGCTCTCTTCCCCCTTTCTTTTGCTCTCTCTCCCTCCTTCTTTTGCTCTCTCTCCACTCTCTTGCTCTCTCCCCCTCTCTTTTGCTCTCTCTCCCCCCTCTCATTTGCTCTCTCTCCCCTCTCTTTTGCTCTCTCCCCCCTCTCTTTTGCTCTCTCCCCCCTCTCTTTTGCTCTTTCCCCTTCTCTTTTGCTCTCTCTCCCTCCTTATTTTGCTCTCTCTCCCCTCTCTTTTGCGCTCTCTCTCCCCTCTCTTTTGCTCTCTCTCCCCCTCTTTTGCTCTCTCTCCCCCCTCTCTTTTGCTCTCTCTCCCTCTCTTTTGCTCTCTCCCCCTCTCTTTTGCTTTCTCTTCCCCTCTCTTTTGCTTTCTCTTCTACTCTCTTTTGCTCTCTCTCCCCCTCTCTTTTGCTCTCTCTCGCCCCTCTTTTGCTCTCTCTCACCCTCTCTTTTGCTCTTTGCCTTCTCTTTTGCTCTCTCTCCCCTCTATTTTTGCTCTCCCTCCCCCCTCTATTTTGCTATCTATCCCCATCTCTTTTGCTCTCTCTCCCCCTTTCTTTTGCTCTCTCTCCCCCTCTCTTTTGCTCCCTCTCCCTCCTCTCTTTTGCTCTCTCTCCCCTCTGTTTTGCTTTCTCTCCCCCCTCTTTTGCTCTCTCCCCCTCTCTTTTGCTCTCTCTCTCTCTCCACTCTCTTTTTCTCTTTCTCCCCTCTCTGTTGCTCTCTCTCTCTCTCTCCTCTCTTTTGCTCTCTCTCCCCCCTCTTTTTTGCTCTCGCTCCCTCTTTTGCTCTCTCTCCCTCTCTCTGTTGCTCTCTCTCCCCGTATTTTTTACTCTCTCTCCCACTCTCTTTTTCTCTCTCCCCCCTCTCCTTTGCTCTCTCCCCTGCTCTTTTGCTCTCTCTCCCCCCCCTCGTTTGCTCTCTCTCCCCTCTCTTTTGCTCTCTCTCCCCTCTCTTTTGCTCTCTCTCCCTCCTCTTTTTTGTTCTCTCTCCTCCCTCTCTTTTGCTCCCTCTCCCCCCTCTTTTTTGCTCTCTCTCCCCCTCTTTTGCTCTCTCCCTCCTCTCTTTTGCTCTCTCTTCCCCTTCTCTTTTGCTCTCTCCCTCTGTTTTGCTCCCTCTCTTCCCTCTTTTTTTCTCTCTCTCCCCCTCTTTTGCTCTCTCTCTCTCCCCTCTCTTTTGCTCTCTCTCCCCTCTCTTTTGCTCTATCTCCCCCCTATTTTGCTCTCTCTCCCCCTCTCTTTTGCTCTCTCTCTCCCTCCTCTCTTTTGCTCTCTCTCCCCCTCTCTTTTATGCTCTATCTCTTCCTCTCTTTTGCTCTCTCCCCCTCTCTTTTGCTCTCTCTCCCTCCTTTCTTTTGCTCTCTCTCCCCCTCCTTCTTTTGCTCTCTCTCCCCTCTCTTTTGCTCTCTCTCCCATCTCTTTTGCTCTCTCTCCCCCTCTCTTTTGCTCTCTCTCCCCCCTTTCTTTTGCTCTCTCCCCCCTCTCTTTTGCTTTCTCCCCTCTTTTGCTCTCTCCCCCTCTCTTTTGCTCTCTCCCCCCTTTCTTTTGCTCTCTCTCCCTCCTTCTTTTGCTCTCTCTCCACTCTCTTGCTCTCTCCCCTCCTCTCTTTTGCTCTCTCTCCCCCCCTCTCATTTGCTCTCTCTCCCCTCTCTTTTGCTCTCTCCCCCTCCCTTTTGCTCTCTCCCCCCTCCCTTTTGCTCTTTCCCCTTCTCTTTTGCTCTCTCTCCCTCCTTATTTTGCTCTCTCTCCCCTCTCTTTTGCGCTCTCTCTCCCCTCTCTTTTGCTCTCTCTCCCCCTCTTTTGCTCTCTCTCCCCCTCTTTTGCTCTCTCTCCCCCCTCTCTTTTGCTCTCTCTCCCTCTCTTTTGCTTTCTCTTCCCCTCTCTTTTGCTTTCTCTTCTACTCTCTTTTGCTCTCTCTCCCCCTCTATTTTGCTCTCTCTCCCCCTCTCTTTTTCTCTCTCTCGCCCCTCTTTTGCTCTCTCTCACCCTCTCTTTTGCTCTTTGCCTTCTCTTTTGCTCTCTCTCCCCTCTATTTTGCTCTCCCTCCCCCCTCTATTTTGCTATCTATCCCCATCTCTTTTGCTCTCTCTCCCCCTTTCTTTTGCTCTCTCTCCCCCTCTCTTTTGCTCCCTCTCCCTCCTCTCTTTTGCTCTCTCTCTCTCCACTCTCTTTTTCTCTTTCTCCCCTCTCTGTTGCTCTCTCTCCTCTCTTTTGCTCTCTCTCCCCCCTCTTTTTTGCTCTCGCTCCCTCTTTTGCTCTCTCTCTGTTGCTCTCTCTCCCCGTATTTTTTACTCTCTCTCCCACTCTCTTTTTCTCTCTCCCCCCTCTCCTTTGCTCTCTCCCCCGCTCTTTTGCTCTCTCTCCCCCCCTCTTTTGCTCTCTCTCCCCCCCTCGTTTGCTCTCTCTCCCCTCTCTTTTGCTCTCTCTCCCTCCTCTCTTTTGTTCTCTCTCCTCTCTCTCTTTTGCTCCCTCTCCCCCCTCTTTTTTGCTCTCTCTCCCCCTCTTTTGCTCTCTCCCTCCTCTCTTTTGCTCTCTCTTCCCCTTCTCTTTTGCTCTCTCTCTCCCTCTCTTTTGCTCCCTCTCTTCCCTCTTTTTTTCTCTCTCTCCCCCTCTTTTGCTCTCTCTCTCTCCCCTCTCTTTTGCTCTCTCTCCCCTCTGTTTTGCTCTATCTCCCCCCTATTTTGCTCTCTCTCCCCCTCTCTTTTGCTCTCTCTCTCCCTCCTCTCTTTTGCTCTCTCTCCCCTTCTCTTTTATGCTCTATCTCCTCCTCTCTTTTGCTCTCTCTCCCTCCTCTCTTTTGCTCTCTCCCCCTCTATTTTGCTCTCTCTCTCCCCTCTCTTTTGCTCTTTCTCTCGTCTCTTTTGCTCTCCCTCCTTTCTTTTGCTCTCTCTCCCCCTCTTTTACTCTCTTTCCCCCTTTCTTTTGCGCTCTCTCTTCCCTTCTCTTTTGCTCTCTCTCCCCCCTCTGTTTTGCTCTCGCTTTCTCCCCCACTCTTTCCCTTTCTCTCTCCCCTTATCTTTTGCTCTCTCTCTCCCCACTCTCTTTTACTCTCTCTCTCCCCCTTCTCTTTTTCTCTCTCTATCCCCCTCTCTTTTGCGCTCTCTCTCCTCCCTCTCTTTTGCTCTTTCTCTCTCTCCCCTCTCTTTTGCTCTCTCTCCCCCTCTTTTGCTCTCTCTCTCTCCCCCTCCCCCTTCTTTTGCTCTCTCTCCCCTCTCTTTTTCTCGCCCTCCCCCTCTTTTGCACTCTCTCCCCCTCTCTTTTTCTCTCCCCCCTCTCTTTTGCTCTCTCCCCTCTCTCTTTTGCTCTGTCCCCCTCTCTTTTGCTCTTTCCCCCCACTATTTTGCTCTCTTGCCCCTCTCTTTTGCTCTCTCTTCCCCCTCTCTTTTGCTCTCTCTCCCCCCTCTCTTTTGCTCTCTCTCCCCTATATTTTGTTCTCTCTCTCACCCTTTCTCTTTTGCTCTCTCTTCCCCACTCTTTTGCTCTTTCACCCCCTCTCTTTTGCTCTCTCCCCTCACTTTTGCTCTCTCTCCCTCACTATTTTTCTCTCTCCCCTGCTCTCTTTTGCTTTCTCCCCTCTCTTTAGCTCTCTCTCCCCCATCTATTTTGCCCTCTCCCCCCTCTCTTTTGCCCTCTCTCCCCCCTCTTTTTGTCTCTCTCCCCCCTCTCTTTTGCTCTTTCCCCTTTCTTTTGCTCTCTCCCCTCTTTTTTGCTTTCTCTCCCTCTCTCTTACTCTCTCTCCCTCTCTCTTTTGCTCTCTCTCCCCCTCTCTTTTCCTCTCTCTCCCCTCTTTTGCTATCTCTCCCCCTCTATTTTGCTCTCTCTCCCCCTCTCTTTTTCTCTCTCTCGCCCCTCTTTTGCTCTCTCTCACCCTCTCTTTTGCTCTTTGCCTTCTCTTTTGCTCTCTCTTCCCTCTATTTTGCTCTCCCTCCCCCCTCTATTTTGCTATCTATCCCCATCTCTTTTGCTCTCTCTCCCCCTTTCTTTTGCTCTCTCTCCCCCTCTCTTTTGCTCCCTCTCCCTCCTCTCTTTTGCTCTCTCTCCCCTCTGTTTTGCTTTCTCTTCCCCCTCTTTTGCTCTCTCCCCCTCTCTTTTGCTCTCTCTCTCTCCACTCTCTTTTTCTCTTTCTCCCCTCTCTGTTGCTCTCTCTCTCTCTCCTCTCTTTTGCTCTCTCTCCCCCCTCTTTTTTGCTCTCGCTCCCTCTTTTGCTCTCTCTCTGTTGCTCTCTCTCCCCGTATTTTTTACTCTCTCTCCCACTCTCTTTTTCTCTCTCCCCCCTCTCCTTTGCTCTCTCCCCCGCTCTTTTGCTCTCTCTCCCCCCCTCGTTTGCTCTCTCTCCCCTCTCTTTTGCTCTCTCTCCCTCCTCTCTTTTGTTCTCTCTCCTCTCTCTCTTTTGCTCCCTCTCCCCCCTCTTTTTTGCTCTCTCTCCCCCTCTTTTGCTCTCTCCCTCCTCTCTTTTGCTCTCTCTTCCCCTTCTCTTTTGCTCTCTCTCTCCCTCTCTTTTGCTCCCTCTCTTCCCTCTTTTTTTCTCTCTCTCCCCCTCTTTTGCTCTCTCTCTCTCCCCTCTCTTTTGCTCTCTCTCCCCTCTGTTTTGCTCTATCTCCCCCCTATTTTGCTCTCTCTCCCCCTCTCTTTTGCTCGCTCTCTCCCTCCTCTCTTTTGCTCTCTCTCCCCTTCTCTTTTATGCTCTATCTCCTCCTCTCTTTTGCTCTCTCTCCCTCCTCTCTTTTGCTCTCTCCCCCTCTATTTTGCTCTCTCTCTCCCCTCTCTTTTGCTCTTTCTCTCGTCTCTTTTGCTCTCCCTCCTTTCTTTTGCTCTCTCTCCCCCTCTTTTACTCTCTTTCCCCCTTTCTTTTGCGCTCTCTCTTCCCTTCTCTTTTGCTCTCTCTCCCCCCTCTGTTTTGCTCTCGCTTTCTCCCCCACTCTTTCCCTTTCTCTCTCCCCTTATCTTTTGCTCTCTCTCTCCCCACTCTCTTTTACTCTCTCTCTCCCCCTTCTCTTTTTCTCTCTCTATCCCCCTCTCTTTTGCGCTCTCTCTCCTCCCTCTCTTTTGCTCTTTCTCTCTCTCCCCTCTCTTTTGCTCTCTCTCCCCCTCTTTTGCTCTCTCTCTCTCCCCCTCCCCCTTCTTTTGCTCTCTCTCCCCTCTCTTTTTCTCGCCCTCCCCCTCTTTTGCACTCTCTCCCCCTCTCTTTTTCTCTCCCCCCTCTCTTTTGCTCTCTCCCCTCTCTCTTTTGCTCTGTCCCCCTCTCTTTTGCTCTTTCCCCCCACTATTTTGCTCTCTTGCCCCTCTCTTTTGCTCTCTCTTCCCCCTCTCTTTTGCTCTCTCTCCCCCCTCTCTTTTGCTCTCTCTCCCCTATATTTTGTTCTCTCTCTCACCCTTTCTCTTTTGCTCTCTCTTCCCCACTCTTTTGCTCTTTCACCCCCTCTCTTTTGCTCTCTCCCCTCACTTTTGCTCTCTCTCCCTCACTATTTTTCTCTCTCCCCTGCTCTCTTTTGCTTTCTCCCCTCTCTTTAGCTCTCTCTCCCCCATCTATTTTGCCCTCTCCCCCCTCTCTTTTGCCCTCTCTCCCCCCTCTTTTTGTCTCTCTCCCCCCTCTCTTTTGCTCTTTCCCCTTTCTTTTGCTCTCTCCCCTCTTTTTTGCTTTCTCTCCCTCTCTCTTACTCTCTCTCCCTCTCTCTTTTGCTCTCTCTCCCCCTCTCTTTTCCTCTCTCTCCCCTCTTTTGCTATCTCTCCCCCTCTCTTTTGCTCTCTCCCCTTCCCTTTTGCTCTCCCCCCCTTTTGCTCTCTCCCCCTCTCTTTTGCTCTCTCTCCCTCCTTTCTTTTGCTCTCTCCCCCTCCTTCTTTTGCTCTCTCTCCCCTCTCTTTTGCTCTCTCTCTCCCATCTCTTTTGCTCTCTCTTTTGCTCTCTCTCCCCCCTTTCTTTTGCTCTCTCCCCCCCTCTCTTTTGCTTTCTCCCCTCTTTTGCTCTCTCCTCCTCTCTTTTGCTCTCTCTCTCCCCCCTTTCTTTTGCTCTCTCTCCCTCCTTCTTTTGCTCTCTCTCCACTCTCTTGCTCTCTCCCCCTCCTCTCTTTTGCTCTCTCTCCCCCCTCTCATTTGCTCTCTCTCCTCTCTCTTTTGCTCTCTCCCCCCTCTCTTTTGCTCTCTCCCCCCTCTCTTTTGCTCTTTCCCCTTCTCTTTTGCTCTCTCTCCCTCCTTATTTTGCTCTCTCTCCCCTCTCTTTTGCGCTCTCTCTCCCCTCTCTTTTGCTCTCTCTCCCCCTCTTTTGCTCTCTCTCCCCCCTCTCTTTTGCTCTCTCCCCCTCTCTTTTGCTTTCTCTTCCCCTCTCTTTTGCTTTCTCTTCTACTCTCTTTTGCTCTCTCTCCCCTCTCTTTTGCTCTCTCTCCCCCTCTCTTTTGCTCTCTCTCGCCCCTCTTTTGCTCTCTCTCACCCTCTCTTTTGCTCTTTGCCTTCTATTTTGCTTTCTCTCCCCTCTCTTTTGCTCTCCCTCCCCCCTCTATTTTGCTATCTATCCCCATCTCTTTTGCTCTCTCTCCCCCTTTCTTTTGCTCTCTCTCCCCCTCTCTTTTGCTAACTCTCCCTCCTCTCTTTTGCTCTCTCTCCCCTCTGTTTTGCTTTCTCTCCCCCCTCTTTTGCTCTCTCCCCCTCTCTTTTGCTCTCTCTCTCTCCACTCTCTTTTTCTCTTTCTCCCCTCTCTTTTGCTCTCTCTCTCTCTCTCTCCTCTCTTTTGCTCTCTCTCCCCCCTCTTTTTTGCTCTCGCTCCCTCTTTTGCTCTCTCTCCCTCTCTCTGTTGCTCTTTCTCCCCGTATTTTTTACTCTCTCTCCCACTCTCTTTTTCTCTCTCCCCCCTCTCCTTTGCTCTCTCCCCCGCTCTTTTGCTCTCTCTCCCCCCCTCGTTTGCTCTCTCTCCCCTCTCTTTTGCTCTCTCTCCCTCCTCTCTTTTGTTCTCTCTCCCCCCTCTCTTTTGCTCCCTCTCCCCCCTCTTTTTTGCTCTCTCTCCCCCTCTTTTGCTCTCTCTATCCTCTCTTTTGCTCTCTCTCTCTCCTCTCTTTTTCTTTTTCTCCCCCCTCTTTTGCTCTCTCTACCCCCTCTTTTGCATGCTCTCTCTCTCTCATGGCCACGCCCACCCAGCAAAGCCCCCAATCACAGCAGCTTCTGTCTGGTCACGCCCCCATCACGGCACTCCCACCCGGCCATGCACTATCATGGCCCTTACCATCCGGGGCTCCCGCTCAGTCACACTCCCCACAACACCCGCTTCTGCCCACTCTCTTTGTTTTCTGATACTCAAGGCCAGGTATGTTTGTCCTCGTGCAGTCTCTACTGCGCATGACAGCTTCAGACAAACATAACTGGCATTTTATTATATAGGATGTTCTCTTTAATGTGTCCAATAGCTCATTTTAACTGCTAGATTGTATTATTATATTAGTTATACTGAACATCTCAATATAGTAGTATTGGTTACAGAGAGAGAGATTTTTACACAAGAAGCAACAGCAGAAATCAACTTCCAACTGGGTGTATGAGATAGAGAAAGCCTTGCCCATTTTAAAGGGTGTTTCTGTAGGAGGTTTTAATACAATGAACTGCATGCCAGATTCTATTGTTCCATTAATTATTTATGGGATATGCATTTCTGATAGAATCTGTCCATGACAATAATTTTAGCAGTATTCCTAATTCTTCCTACTGCTATCTGCTATCTGGGAAGAATGTGCCCTGCATGTTTATTCTCACTCACCTGACAAGTGCGGCTCTGCATTTCACTTGCCTGGTACACAGTGCAGTACACATGCTGAGGTTCTCTTCTTCTTGACTTTGCTCTTGCAGAGTCGCACAGACTGGAGAGTGCACAAGTCAAGTCAAGTCAAGAATACTTTATTAACATGACATTATTACATGTGTTGCCAAAGTAATATGTTACAATAAAACAGATTAATAACAATTTATAAAGTAGGATTATATTTGGTAAATATGGTAACAGTTCATTTAATCTGATTGGGGGTTCTGGTCATGTGACAGTCTGTTACATATTTTGCTACTATCCTTGTAGCTTTGTTTTTTAAGAGTACACATAGTCTTTCTTGTTCAGACATCTGTGGGAAGTCTGTTATTCACACTGTCTGTAAATGATCTTCACGTGCCGTGCTTTCACAGCATGCGCCAAAGACAGGAACTTCCAGACTGAGCTAAGGCATGTCAGCCCCTCCCTTAAGGGTCCTCACCAGTCATGAGAGGGGGCAGCTACCCAGTAACCCCTACAAGTTTTGAATACCAGTATGGATTGGCTGGCTAGCTGGCTCAGGGCTTGTTAAGTGACATTGGCACAGCAGTTACTACATAAAAAAGAGCAACTAGCAGCAGAACGTTTTTATTGTTGTTAATTTAGAACGCTGTTTCCCCCCCCCCTCCCCATTCTTTGTCACATGACATCGGCAGTCAACATGGTCTGGACCCAAACATAAAAAATAATAATTTGCAGAACACTTTTTATTTTATGTCTCTGTGGCCCCCCTTCCAGCCTGAGGCCCTAGTGCAGTGGCACCGCTTGCACCACCAATAGGTCCGCCCCTGCTCCCAGTAAGGCATTGCGGCTTCTTCAACATAGAAAACACAATTGTTAAATGTGTTATGTAAATGTTTGTGACAGTAAAACATTCTCATGTCTTTTTTATTAGGGAAAAGTAATCTCACTGGATATAACAAAATGTGTCTCAGAAACCTTGCAGAGGCAAACGAGGGGCTGGCAGAAGGCATTCTGGGGCGTTCTATAGGTGTGGTCATTTTTTTACCTAAACCATGTTCAAGCATGCTGAATTCTTAAAGACTTTAGTATCGCGTGAAGTATCTCAGCTATATCAACCCTGGCAAGTTTGTCTTGTTTTATTTTTCCTGCATTTCTCTTGAGCTGTTCTTAAACATAGGCGGCTAGATTACGAGTTTTGTCGGTAATGGTGTGCGGTGCTAACAAGCATTTTATTCTCACCGCTCACTTAAGACAACGCTGGTATTACAGGTTTTCACAAACCCGGCGTTAGCCGCAGAAAAGTGAGCGGAGAAAATTTTTTTGCTCCACATCTCACCTCAATACCAGCGCTGCTTACGTTAGCGGTGAGTTGGCAAAACGTGCTTGTGCACGATTTCCCCATAGGAATCAATGGGGGAGAGCCAGCTGAAAAAAAAACCCTAACACCTGCAAAAAAGCAGCGTTCAGCTCCTAACGCAGCCCCATTGATTCCTATGGGGAAAGAAAATTTATGATTACACCTAACCCTCTAACATGAACCCCGAGTCTAAACACCCCTAATCTTACACTTATTAACCCCTAATCTGCCGCCCCCGGCATCGCCGACACCTACATTATATTATTAACCCCTAATCTGCCGCTCCGGACACTGCCGCCACCTACATTATACTTATGAACCCCTAATCTGCTGCCCCCAACATCGCCGACACCTACATTATATTTATTAACCCCTAATCTGCTACCCCCAATGTCGCCGCAACCTACCTACAATTATTAACCCCTAATCTGCCGCCCCAACATCGCCGCCACTATATTAAAGTTATTAACCCCTAAAACTAAGTCTAACCCTAACCCCCCCTAACTTAAATATAATTTAAATAAATCTAAATAAAATTACTACAATTAACTAAATTATTCCTATTTAAAACTAAATACTTACCTATAAAATAAACCCTAAGATAGCTACAATATAACTAATAGTTACATTGTATCTATCTCAGGGTTTATTTTTATTTTACAGGCAACTTTGTATTTATTTTAACTAGGTACAATAGTTATTAGCTATTTAATATCTACCTAGTTAAAATAAAGACAAATTTACCTGTAAAATAAAACCTAACCTAAGTTACACTAACACCTAACACTACACTATAATTAAATAAATTAAATACAATTAAATACAATTAAATAAAATTATCTAAAGTACGGAACCCCCCCCCCCCACTAAATTACAGAAAATAATAAAATAATTACAAGTTTTTTAAACTAATTACACCTAATCTAATCCCCCTAATAAAATAAAAAAGCCCCCCAAAATAATAAAAAGCCCTACCCTATACTAAATTACAAATAGCCCTTAAAAGGGCCTTTTGCGGGGCATTGCCCCAAAGTAATCAGCTCTTTTACCTGAAAAAAAGTACAATACCCCCCCAACATTAAAACCCACCACCCACACAACCAACCCTACTCTAAAACCCACCCAATACCCCCTTAAAAAAACCTAACACTAACCCCTTGAAGATCACCCTACCTTGAGAAGTCTTCACCCAACCGGGCTGAAGTCCTCAACGAAGCCGGGCGAAGTGGTCCTTCAGACGGGCAGAAGTCTTCATCCAAGCCGGGAAGAAGAGGGCCTCCAGACGGGCAGAAGTCTTCATCCAGACGGCATCTTCTATCTTCATCCATCCGGCGCGGAGCGGGTCCATCTTCAAGACATCCAACGCGGAGCATCCTCTTCTATCTTCATCCGACAACTGAATGAAGGTTCCTTTAAATTCTGATTGGCTGATAGAATTCTATCAGCCAATCGGAATTAAGGTAGAAAAAATCCTATTGACTGATGCAATCAGCCAATAGGATTGAACTTCAATCCTATTGGCTGATTGGAACAGCCAATAGGATTGAGCTCGCATTCTATTGGCTGATTGGAACAGCCAATAGAATGTGAGCTGTATCCTATTGGCTGATTGCATCAGCCAATAGGATTTTTTCTACCTTAATTCCGATTGGCTGATAGAATTCTATCAGCCAATCGGAATTAAAGGGACGCCATCTTGGATGACGTCACTTAAAGGAAACTTCATTCAGTCGTCGGATGAAGAAAGAAGAGGATGCTCCATGTCGGATGTCTTTAAGATGGACCCGCTCCGCGCCAGATGGATGAAGATAGAAGATGCCTTTTGGATGAAGACTTCTGCCCGTCTGGAGGACCACTTCGCCTGGCTTTGTTGAGGACTTCGGCCCAGTTGGGTGAAGACTTCTCAAGGTAGGGTGATCTTCAAGGGGTTAGTGTTAGGTTTTTTAAGGGGGTATTGGGTGGGTTTTAGAGTAGGGTTGGTTGTGTGGGTGGTGGGTTTTAATGTTGGGGGGGGTATTGTACTTTTTTTTGCAGGTAAAAGAGCTGATTACTTTGGGGCAATTCCCTGCAAAAGGCCCTTTTAAGGGCTATTTGTAATTTAGTATAAGGTAGGGCTTTTTATTATTTTGGGGGGCTTTTTTATTTTATTACGGGGATTAGATTAGGTGTAATTAGTTTAAAAAACTTGTAATTATTTTATTATTTTCTGTAATTTAGTGTTTTTTTTTCATACTTTAGATAACTGTATTTCTTTCATGTAATTAGCAAGAGTCCATGAGCTAGTGACGTATGGGATATACATTTCTACCAGGAGGGGTAAAGTTTCCCAAACCTCAAAATGCCTATAAATACACCCCTCACCACACCCACAATTCAGTTTTACAAACTTTGCCTCACATGCTGAGGTTCTCTTCTTCTCGACTTTGCTCTTGCAGAGTCGCACAGACTGGAGAGCGCACAAGTCAAGTCAAGTCAAGAATACTTTATTAACATGACATTATTACATGTGTTTCCAAAGTAATATGTTACAATAAAACAGATTAATAACAATTTATAAAGTAGGATTATATTTGGTAAATATGGTAACAGTTCATTTAATCTGATTGGGGGTTCTGGTCATGTGACAGTCTGTTACATATTTTGCTACTATCCTTGTAGCTTTGTTTTTTTCTCCTAAGAGTACACATAGTCTTTCTTGTTCAGACATCTGTGGGAAGTCTGTTATTCACACTGTCTGTAAATGATCTTCACGTGCTGTGCTTTCACAGCATGCGCCAAAGACAGGAACTTCCAGACTGAGCTAAGGCATGTCAGCCCCTCCCTTAAGGGTTCTCACCAGTCATGAGAGGGGGCAGCTACCCAGTAACCCCTACAAATTTTGAATACCAGTATGGATTGGCTGGCTAGCTGGCTCAGGGCTTGTTAAGTGACATTGGCACAGCAGTTACTACATAAAAAAGAGCAACTAGCAGCAGAACGTTTTTATTGTTGTTAATTTAGAACGCTGTTTCCCCCCCCCCCCTCCCCATTCTTTGTCACATGACATCGGCAGTCAACATGGTCTGGACCCAAACATAAAAAATAATAATTTGCAGAACACTTTTTATTTTATGTCTCTGTGGCCCCCCTTCCAGCCTGAGGCCCTAGTGCAGTGGCACCGCTTGCACCACCAATAGGTCCGCCCCTGCTCCCAGTAAGGCATTGCGGCTTCTTCAACATAGAAAACACAATTGTTAAATGTGTTATGTAAATGTTTGTGACAGTAAAACATTCTCATGTCTTTTTTATTAGGGAAAAGTAATCTCACTGGATATAACAAAATGTGTCTCAGAAACCTTGCAGAGGCAAACGAGGGGCTGGCAGAAGGCATTCTGGGGCGTTCTATAGGTGTGGTCATTTTTTTACCTAAACCATGTTCAAGCATGCTGAATTCTTAATGACTTTAGTATCGCGTGAAGTATCTCAGCTATATCAACCCTGGCAAGTTTGTCTTGTTTTATTTTTCCTGCATTTCTCTTGAGCTGTTCTTAAACATAGGCGGCTAGATTACGAGTTTTGTCGGTAATGGTGTGCGGTGCTAACAAGCATTTTATTCTCACCGCTCACTTAAGACAACGCTGGTATTACAGGTTTTCACAAACCCGGCGTTAGCCGCAGAAAAGTGAGCGGAGAAATTTTTTTGCTCCACATCTCACCTCAATACCAGCGCTGCTTACGTTAGCGGTGAGTTGGCAAAACGTGCTTGTGCACGATTTCCCCATAGGAATCAATGGGGGAGAGCCAGCTGAAAAAAAACCCTAACACCTGCAAAAAAGCAGCGTTCAGCTCCTAACGCAGCCCCATTGATTCCTATGGGGAAAGAAAATTTATGTTTACACCTAACCCTCTAACATGAACCCCGAGTCTAAACACCCCTAATCTTACACTTATTAACCCCTAATCTGCTGCCCCCAACATCGCCGACACCTACATTATATTTATTAACCCCTAATCTGCTACCCCCAATGTCGCCGCAACCTACCTACAATTATTAACCCCTAATCTGCCGCCCCAACATCGCCGCCACTATATTAAAGTTATTAACCCCTAAAACTAAGTCTAACCCTAACCCCCCCTAACTTAAATATAATTTAAATAAATCTAAATAAAATTACTACAATTAACTAAATTATTCCTATTTAAAACTAAATACTTACCTATAAAATAAACCCTAAGATAGCTACAATATAACTAATAGTTACATTGTATCTATCTCAGGGTTTATTTTTATTTTACAGGCAACTTTGTATTTATTTTAACTAGGTACAATAGTTATTAGCTATTTAATAGCTACCTAGTTAAAATAAAGACAAATTTACCTGTAAAATAAAACCTAACCTAAGTTACACTAACACCTAACACTAAACTATAATTAAATAAATTAAATACAATTAAATACAATTAAATAAAATTATCTAAAGTACGGAACCCCCCCCCCCCCCCACTAAATTACAGAAAATAATAAAATAATTACAAGTTTTTTAAACTAATTACACCTAATCTAATCCCCCTAATAAAATAAAAAAGCCCCCCAAAATAATAAAAAGCCCTACCCTATACTAAATTACAAATAGCCCTTAAAAGGGCCTTTTGCGGGGCATTGCCCCAAAGTAATCAGCTCTTTTACCTGAAAAAAAGTACAATACCCCCCCAACATTAAAACCCACCACCCACACAACCAACCCTACTCTAAAACCCACCCAATACCCCCTTAAAAAAACCTAACACTAACCCCTTGAAGATCACCCTACCTTGAGAAGTCTTCACCCAACCGGGCTGAAGTCCTCAACGAAGCCGGGCGAAGTGGTCCTTCAGACGGGCAGAAGTCTTCATCCAAGCCGGGAAGAAGAGGGCCTCCAGACGGGCAGAAGTCTTCATCCAGACGGCATCTTCTATCTTCATCCATCCGGCGCGGAGCGGGTCCATCTTCAAGACATCCAACGCGGAGCATCCTCTTCTATCTTCATCCGACAACTGAATGAAGGTTCCTTTAAATTCTGATTGGCTGATAGAATTCTATCAGCCAATCGGAATTAAGGTAGAAAAAATCCTATTGACTGATGCAATCAGCCAATAGGATTGAACTTCAATCCTATTGGCTGATTGGAACAGCCAATAGGATTGAGCTCGCATTCTATTGGCTGATTGGAACAGCCAATAGAATGTGAGCTGTATCCTATTGGCTGATTGCATCAGCCAATAGGATTTTTTCTACCTTAATTCCGATTGGCTGATAGAATTCTATCAGCCATTCGGAATTAAAGGGACGCCATCTTGGATGACGTCACTTAAAGGAAACTTCATTCAGTCGTCGGATGAAGAAAGAAGAGGATGCTCCATGTCGGATGTCTTTAAGATGGACCCGCTCCGCGCCAGATGGATGAAGATAGAAGATGCCTTTTGGATGAAGACTTCTGCCCGTCTGGAGGACCACTTCGCCTGGCTTTGTTGAGGACTTCGGCCCAGTTGGGTGAAGACTTCTCAAGGTAGGGTGATCTTCAAGGGGTTAGTGTTAGGTTTTTTAAGGGGGTATTGGGTGGGTTTTAGAGTAGGGTTGGTTGTGTGGGTGGTGGGTTTTAATGTTGGGGGGGGTATTGTACTTTTTTTTGCAGGTAAAAGAGCTGATTACTTTGGGGCAATTCCCCGCAAAAGGCCCTTTTAAGGGCTATTTGTAATTTAGTATAAGGTAGGGCTTTTTATTATTTTGGGGGGCTTTTTTATTTTATTACGGGGATTAGATTAGGTGTAATTAGTTTAAAAAACTTGTAATTATTTTATTATTTTCTGTAATTTAGTGTTTTTTTTTTCATACTTTAGATAACTGTATTTCTTTCATGTAATTAGCAAGAGTCCATGAGCTAGTGACGTATGGGATATACATTTCTACCAGGAGGGGCAAAGTTTCCCAAACCTCAAAATGCCTATAAATACACCCCTCACCACACCCACAATTCAGTTTTACAAACTTTGCCTCCCATGGAGGTGGTGAAGTAAGTTTGTGCTAGAGTCTACTTTGATATGCGCTTCGCAGCAGGCTGAAGCCCGGTTTTCCTCTCAGAGTGCAGTGAATGTCAGAGGGATGTGAAGAGAGTATTGCCTATTTGAATACCATGGTCTTCCTCTAGGGGATCTATTTCATAGGTTCTCTGTTATCGGTCGTAGAGATTTCTTCTCCTACCTCCCTTTTCAGATTGACGATATACTCTTATATACCATTACCTCTACTGATTCTTGTTTCAGTACTGGTTTGGCTATCTACTATATGTAGATGAGTATCTTAGGGTAAGTAAGTCTTATTTCTTTTCATGACACTCAAAGCTATGGTTGGGCACTTTATATGTAAAGTTCTAAATATATGTGTTTAAACTTATATTTGCCATGATTCAGGATAATCAGTATTCCTTCTTCAGACTGCCAGTTTCATTTTTTTGGGAAAATGCATATAAATTTAATTTTTTCTTACCTTAAAATTTTCAATTGACTTTTTTTCTAAATTGCGGGCTGTTAGGCTCGCGGGTGCAGAAAATGCTTCTATTTATTGCGTCATTCTTGGCGTGAGACTTTTTGGCGCAAAAATTTCATCATTTCCGGCATCATAGTTGGTGCCGGAAGTTTTCACGTAATTGCGTCATTTTTGACGTTTGTGTATTGCGGACTTTTTTTGGCGCCAAAAAATATGGGCGTTATACTTGGCGCCAAAAATGTGGGCGTCATACTTGGCGCCAGTTTTTTTCACATTATTTCAGTCTCTCTTTTTAGTTGCTTCTGGTTTTCTAGAGGCATGTTGCATTTTGCATTTTTTCCCCCTGAAAGTGCCATTTAAGGAATTTGATAATTTTGCTTTATATGTTGTTTTTTCTTTTACATATTGCAAGATGTCACTACCTGACCCTGGATCAGAATCTACTTCTGGAAAAGTGCTGCCTGATGTCGGTTCTACCAAAGCTAACTGCATTTGCTGTAAACTTTTGGTAACTGTTCCTCCGGCTGTAGTTTGTGTTAGTTGTCATGATAAGCTATCAAACGCAGATAGCATTTCCATTAGTAATAATCCTTTACCTGTTGTTGTTCCTTCAACATCTAATGTTCAGGATGTTCCTGTTAATGTTAAAGAATTTGTTTCTAATTCTATTCGGAAGGCTCTGTCTGTTATTCCTCCTTCTAGTAAATGTAAGAGGTCTTTTAAAACTTCACATATTTCAGATGAATTTTTAAATGACCGCCATCATTCTGACTAATCTATTTCTGATGAGGATCTATCTGGTTCAGAAGATTCTACCTCAGATATTGACACTGATAAATCTTCATATTTGTTTAAGATGGAGTTTATTCGTTCTTTACTTAAAGAAGTGTTGATTGCATTAGATATGGAGGAGTCTAGTCCTCTTGATATTAAAACTACTAAGCATTTAAATTCAGTTTTTAAACCTCATGTAGTTATTCCAGAAGTTTTTCCAGTTCCTGATGCTATTTCAGAAGTAATTTCTAGGGAATGGAATAGTCTGGGTACTTCATTTACTCCTTCTCCAAGGTTTAAGAAATTGTACCCTGTGCCATCTGATAGATTAGAATTTTGGGACAAAATCCCTAAAGTTGATGGGGCTATCTCTACTCTTGCTAAACGTACTACTATTCCTACGGCGGATAGTACTTCCTTTAAGGATCCTTTAGATAGGAAGCTTGAATCCTTTCTAAGGAGAGCTTATTCATGTTCAGGTAATCTTCTTAGACCTGCTATTTCTTTGGCTGATGTTGCTGCAGCTTCCACTTTCTGGTTGGAGGCTTTAGCGCAACAAGTGTCAGCCCATAATGCTTAGGTTTAAGAAATTGTACCCTTTGCCATCTGATAGCTTAGAGTTTTGGGAGAAAATCCCCAAAGTTGATGGGGACCAGTTCTGGATCTAAAATTATTGAATCGTTATGTAAGGATACCAATATTCAAGATGGTGACTATAAGGACTATTCTGCCTTTTGTTCAGCAAGGGCATTTTATGTCCACAATAGACTTAAAGGATGCATATCTTCATATTCCAATTCATCCGGACCATTATCAGTTCCTGAGATTCTCTTTTCTAGACAAGCATTACCAGTTTGTTGATCTTCCTTTTGGCCTAGCAACAGCTCCAAGGATCTTTTCAAAGGTTCTCGTGCCCTTCTTTCTGTAATCAGGGAGCAGGGTATTGCGGTATTTCCTTATTTGGATGATATCTTGGTACTTGCTCAGTCTTTACATTCTGCAGAATGTCACACAAATCAACTTGTGTTGTTTCTTCAAAGACATGGTTGGAGGATTAATTTACCAAAAGTTCCTTGATTCCTCAGACAAGGGTAACCTTTTTGGGTTTCCAAATAGATTCAGTGTCCATGACTTTGTCTCTAACAGAAAAGAGACGTCTGAAATTGGTTTCAGCTTGTCGAAACCTTCAGTCTCAATCTTTCCCTTCGGTAGCTTTGTGCATGGAAATTTTAGGTCTCATGACTGCTGCATCGGACGCAATCCCTTTTACTCGTTTTCACATGAGACCTCTCCAGCTTTGTATGCTGAACCAATGGTGCAGGGATTATACAAAGATATCACAATTAATATCCTTAAATCCCAATGTTCGATCTTCTCTGACTTGGTGGTTGGATCACCATTGTTTAGTTCAAGGGGCCTCTTTTGTTCATCCAACCTGGACTATGATCTCAACAGATGCAAGTCTTTCAGGTTGGGGAGCTGTATGGGGATCTCTGACAGTGCAGGGGGTTTGGGAATCTCAGGAGGCGAGATTACCAATCAACATTTTGGAACTCCGTGTGATTTTCAGAGCTCTTCAGTTCTGGCCTCTTCTGAAGAGAGAATCGTTTATTTGTTTTCAGACAGACAATGTCACAACCGTGGCATATGTCAATCATCAAGGGGGAACTCACAGTCCTCAGGCTATGAAAGAAGTATCTCGGATACTTGTATGGGTGGAATCCAGCTCCTGTCTAATTTCTGCGGTTCACATCCCAGGTATAGACAATTGGGAAGCGGATTATCTCAGTCACCAGACGTTACATCCAGGCGAATGGTCTCTTCACCCAGAGGTATTTCTTCAGATTGTTCAAATCTGGGGGCTTCCAGAAATAGATCTGATGGCCTCATCTAAGCAAGAAACTTCCCAGGTTTCTGTCCAGATCCAGGGATCCTCAGGTGGAAGCAGTGGACGCGTTGTCACTTCCTTGGAATTATCAACCTGCTTATATCTTTCTGCCTCTAGTTCTTCTTCCAAGAGTGATTTCCAAAATCCTAATGGAGCGTCTGTTTGTACTGCTGGTGGCTCCAGCATGGCCACACAGGTTTTGGTATGCGGATCTCATTCAGATGGCAAGTTGCCAATCTTGGACACTTCCGTTAAGGCCAGACCTTCTGTCTCAAGGCCCTTTTTTCCATCAGGATCTCAAATCATTAAATTTGAAGGTATGGAGATTGAACGCTTAATACTTAGTCATAGAGGTTTCTCTGACTCAGTGATTAATACTATGTTACAGGCTCGTAAATCTGTGTCTACAAAGATCTATTACCGAGTCTGGAAGACTTTCTTGGTGTTCTTCACATAAATTCTCTTGGCATTCTTTTAGAATTCCTAGAATTTTACAATTTCTTCAAGATGGTTTGGATAAGGGTTTGTCTGCAAGTTCCTTGAAAGGACAAATCTCTGCGCTTTCTCTTCTTTTTTACAGAAAGATTGCTAATCATCCTGATATTCATTGTTTTGTACAGGCTTTGGTTCGTATCAAGCCTGTCATTAAGTCAATCTCTCCTCCTTGGGGTCTCAATTTGGTTCTGAGGGCTTTACAGGCTCCTCCGTTTGAACCTATGCATTCTCTGGATATTAAATTACTTTCCTGGAAAGTTTTGTTCCTTTTGGCCATCTCTTCTGCTAGAAGAGTTTCTGAGTTATCTGCTCTTTCTTGTGAATCTCCTTTTCTGATTTTTCATCAGGATAAGGCAGTGTTGCGGACTTCATTTAATTTTTTACCTAAAGTTGTGAATTGTAACAACATTAGTAAAGAAATTGTTGTCCCTTCGTTGTGTCCTAATCCTAAGAATTCTCTGGAGAGATCTTTACATTCTTTGGATGTAGTAAGAGCTTTGAAATATTATGTTGAAGCTACTAAAGTTTTCAGAAAGACTTCTAGTCTATTTGTTATCTTTTCTGGTTCTAGGAAAGGTCAGAAGGTTTCTGCCATTTCTTTGGCGTCTTGGTTAAAGTCTTTGATTCATCATGCTTATGTAGAGTCGGGTAAATCCCCGCTTCAAAGGATTACGGCTCATTCTACTAGGTCAGTTTCTACTTCCTGGGCTTTTAGGAATGAAGCTTCTGTTGATCAGATTTGCAAAAACTTGGTCTTCTTTGCATACTTTTACTAAATTCTACCATTTTGATGTTTTCTCTTCTTCTGAAGCAGTTTTTGGTAGAAAAGTACTTCAGGAAGCTGTTTCAGTTTGATTCTTCTGCTTAAAATTTCAGTTTTTTTCATTATAAGATTAAAACTTTTTGATTTGGGTTGTGGATTATTTTTTCAGCGGAATTGGCTATCTTTATTTTATCCCTCCCTCTCTAGTGACTCTTGCGTGGAAGTTCCACATCTTGGGTATCTGCTATCCCATACGTCACTAGCTCATGGACTCTTGCTAATTACATGAAAGAAAACATAATTTATGTAAGAACTTACCTGATAAATTCATTTCTTTCATATTAGCAAGAGTCCATGAGGCCCACCCTTTTTGTGGTGGTTATGATTTTTTTGTATAAAGCACAATTATTCCAATTCCTTATTTTTGATGCTTTCGCTCCTTTCTTATCACCCCACTTCTTGGCTATTCGTTAAACTGAATTGTGGGTGTGGTGAGGGGTGTATTTATAGGCATTTTAAGGTTTGGGAAACTTTGCCCCTCCTGGTAGGAATGTATATCCCATACGTCACTAGCTCATGGACTCTTGCTAATATGAAAGAAATTAATTTATCAGGTAAGTTCTTACATAAATTATGTTTTAATTGTATTTAATTGTAGTTAATTTAGGGAATTAATTTAATTATAGTGTAGTGTTAGGTGTAATTGTAACTTAGGTTAGGTTTTATTTTACAGGTAAATTTGTCTTTATTTTAACTAGGTAGCTATTAAATAGGTAATAACTATTTAATAACTATTGTACCTAGTTAAAATAAATACAAACTTGCCTGTAAAATAAAAATAAACCCTAAGCTAGATACAATGTAACTATTAGTTATATTGTAGCTAGCTTATGGTTTATTTTATAGGTAAGTATTTAGTTTTAAATAGGAATAATTCAGTTAATTGTAGTAATTTTATTTAGATTTATTTAAATTATATTTAAGTTAGGGGGTGTTAGGGTTAGGATTAGACTTAGATTTAGGGGTTAATACATTTAATATAGTTGCGGCGATGTTGGGGGCGGCAGATTAGGGGTTAATAAATGTAGGTAGGTGTTGGCGATGTTAGGGACGGCAGATTAGAGGTTAATAATATTTAACTAGTGTTTGCGATGCGGGAGTGCGGCGGTTTAGGGGTTAATATATTTTTCATAGTGGTGGCGATATCCGATTCGGCAGATTAGGGGTTAAAATATTTATTTTAGTGTTTGTGATGTGGGGGGGCCTCGGTTTAGGGGTTAATAGGTAGTTTATGGGTGTTAGTGTACTTTTTAGCACTTTAGTTAAGAGTTTTATACTACGGCGTTAGCCCATAAAACTCTTAACTACTGACTTTTAAATGCGGTACCAGGCTTGACAGGAGAGGGTCTACCGCTCACTTTTTGGAAGACTCGTAATACCGGCGTTATGCAAATCCCATTAAAAAAATAGGATACGCAATTGACGTAAGTTGATTTGCGACATTTTCGAGTCTGGCAAAAAAGTGAGCGGTACACCTGTATCTGCAAGGCTCGTAATACCAGAGGGCGTTAAAAAGCAGCGTTGGGACCTCTCAACGCTGCTTTTTAAGGCTAACGCAAGACTCGTAATCTAGGCGAGGAAGTTTTATTTTAATTTGTGTAGTATTGGAGGTTGAATGTGTTTTTGTAATGGCGTCATCCTTGACAGTGAAACTTGCAACTGTGATGAGGGTTGGTTATAAATATTTCTGAACTTTTTCCAGAAGATATTCATTTCACAAACAAGTTTTAAAACAGTATCACAAAACTCCTTCAAAACCGTATAAAAAAAAATAAAAAATAAGCACCCTCTTAAAAACTGTCAACTCTAACATATGCACAAAAAAATATTTAAACGAAAGTTCAAATAGATAAAAAAAAATAAAATGCGACGACTCGTCTGAAATAGCGAGACACAATTGTAAGACAAGGTCCCTCACAATGGCAAATTTCACATCCTTGAACAAGGTTTAAAGAGATATTAAACAGTCTGTTTCATTGTTCTAATAAGCAGTATCTTATAATTAACATTATCAGTCTTTTGCCTGACTAACATGTTGTTTATGCACTGCAATACATAATGTTTAGAGAATCAAAGGAGAAAGATGAAAGTGTAGATCTAATAAACTTTTTATGCAATTCCTTTTTCCTAGATTTTTATTTGTGCTTTATTTCTGCAAAAACTTAAAGGAATATAACATAGTCTGTTTCATTGTTGTAATGAAAAGGCACTAAGCACTTACTTATACTTAATAGAAATCATTGCAATATGTATTATTTATCATTTGAAAAGGATTTGAGTTTTTATTTAGTTATTTTTTATTTAATTTGTGCATTACTTCCTGTCACAGCCCTACAAGGAGGCTGGGGTTTCTACAGGAAAATCTTGATGTAATAAAACTTTTAGAGTAACATGAGCTGATTTACTAGTAAGTGAATACTTAATAAACAGGGAGTCACATTTGCCCATGCTCATAAGAGGCAGAATGCAACATAAGTTGCTAACATGTCAGCTCTTTATTCCCCTGAGAACAGGAGCTACACTGAGAATTTATAAGTGCTCTTCTTGTTTTTTTGTTTTGTTTTTGTTTGTTTTTAACTCAATCTGTTTTTTTATGTTCACTTTACTAAAGAAGCACTGTTTTAATGTCCCTTTAAGTGAAAACCCTGATAATAGCTCTGGAATGTCACTAAAAGTTAATGGCCAGCTCCTTATTTACATTTGCAAGGTTGTTGAGCCAGTTCTCGTTCTATCCAGCAAGATTGTTGTACCCTAATAAAACAGACGTGCCATTGTTTTATTGACAAGCATTTGCAAGTCTGTTCCCTAAGTGTTCCAATTGTTGCTTCTTCACATTTCTAGCAGTTCTTGTGTGCTGCGTGAGATATGATTTAACACAGTTATAGATATTAATGGCAGAATTGAGTCTTTATAAACTTCACCTTAAAGGGACAGTCTAGTCAAAAATAAACTTTCATGATTCAATAGAGGGGCCTATTTAAGAAGGTTCGAGCGGGCATGATCCGATATGGCGGATCATGTCCGCTGCACATTGATAAATGCCGACAGCATATGCTCTCTGCATTTATCATTGCACCAGCGTTCTGGTGAACTGCTGGTGCAATACCTCCCCCGCTAGAAGGGGGTGTCAATCAATCCGATCGGGTTGATTTCTTGCAATGTCTGTCCGCCTCCTCAGAGCAGACCATTCGGAGCTTGATAATTCGGCTCAGAGCATGTCATTTTAAACAACTTTCCAATTTACTTATATCATCAATTTTCACCAAAAGAGGCCTCAACCGAGGCAAAAGTATCAAATTTGGAAAATTTGGAAAAAGTATGCAGAGAGGACCAACTTGCAGCCTTGCAAATTTGTTCCACAGAAGCTTTAATTTTTGAAAGCCCAAGAAGATAAGACAGCCCTCTTGGAATGAGCTGTAATTCTCTCAGGAGGCTGCTGACCCGCAGTCTCATAAGCAAAACGAATTATACTTCTCAACCAGAGAGAAAGAGAAGTAGCAGTATTTTTCTGATGTTTACACTTTCCAGAAAAACAAACAAACAGGGCAGAGGACTGTAAGGTATAATTTTAGAGCATGCACAACATCCAAGTTGTGCAACAAATGTTCCTTATTAGAAGAAGGATTAGGACATAGAGAAGGAACAACAATTTCCTGATTAATATTTCTATCCGAAACCACTTTAGCAAGGAACCCCAACTTAGTACGAAGAACCACCTTATCAGCATGAAAGATAAGGTAAGGCGAATCACACTGCAAAGCCGATAAATCCAAGACTCTCCGAGCAGAAGAGATAGCAATAAGAAACAAAACCTTCCAAGATAACAACCTAATATCTATGGAATGCAATGGCTCAAACTGAGCCAGCTGCAGAACTTTAAGAACAAGGTTAAGGCTCCAAGGAGGAGCAACGGCCTTAACAAAATAGATAATGCAGAAATCTGACCCTTTGGAGAACTGACTGACAATCCCTTATCCAGACCTTCCTGGAGAAAGGACAAAATCCTAGGAATCCTGACCCTACCCCAAGAGTAGCCTTTGGATTCACACCAATAAAGGTATTTACGCCATACCTTATGGTAAATATTTCTAGTAACAGGCTTGGGTTTGGGCTTGCAAAAGAGCTAACTGCCCTTTGAAGGGCAATGCCCAACCAAATGCCCTTTTCAGGGCAATGGGGAGCTTAGGTTTTTTTAGATAGTATTTTATTTGGAGGGTTGGTTGTGTGGGTGGTGGGTTTTACTGTTGGGGGGGTTGTTTGTATTTTTTTTACAGGTAAAAGAGTTGATTACTTTGGGGCAATGCCCAGCAAAAGGCCCTTTTAAGGGCTATTGGTAGTTTAGTTTAGGCTATGGTTTTTTTTATTTTGGGGGGGGGGGTTATTTTGATAGGGCTATTAGATTAGGTGTAATTAGTTTAAATATCTCGTAATTTGTTTATTATTTTCTGTAATTTAGTGTTTGTTTTTGTACTTTAGCTAATTTAATTGATTTAATTGTTGTTAATTTAGTTAATTTATTTAATTATAGTGTAGTGTTAGGTGTTAGTGTAACTTAGGTTAGGTTTTATTTTACAGGTACTTCTGTATTTATTTTAGCTAGGTAGTTATTAAATAGTTAATAACTATTTAATAACTGTTCTACCTTATTAAAATAAATACAAACTTGCCTGTAAAATAAAAATAAACCCTAAGATAGCTACAATGTAACTATTAGTTATATTGTAGCTAGCTTAGGGTTTATTTTATAGGTAAGTATTTAGTTTAAATAGGAATAATTTAGGTAGTGATAGTAATTTTCTTTAGATTTATTTATATTATATTTAAGTTAGGGGGTGTTAGGGTTAGACTTAGGTTTAGGGGTTAATACATTTAGTATAGTGGCGGCGACGTTGGGGGTGGCAGTTTAGGCGTTAATAAATGTAGGTAGGTGGCGTCGATGTTAAGGATGGCAGATTAGGGGTTAATAATATTTAACTAATGTTTGCGAGGCGGGAGTGTGGCGGTTTAGGGGTTAATATGTTTATTATAGTGGTGGCAACGTTGGGGGCGGTAGATTAGGGGTTAATAAGTGTAGGTAGGTGGCGACAACATTGGGGGCAGCAGATTAGGGGTTAATAGATATAATGTAGGTGGCGGCGATGTTGGGGGCAGTAGATTAGGGGTTCATAAGTATAATGTAGGTGGCGGCGGTGTCCGGAGCGGCAGATTAGGGGTCAATAAGAATAATGTAGGTGTCGGGGCGGTAGATTAGGATTTAATAAGTGTAAGATTAGGAGTGTTTAGACTTGGGGTTCATGTTAGGGTGTTAGGTGTAAACATAACTTTTATTTCCCCATAGGAATCAATGGGGCTGCGTTAACGAGCTTTACGCTGCTTTTTTGCAGGTGTTAGACTTTTTCTCAGCCGGTTCTCCCCGTTGATTCCTATGGGGAAATCGTGCACAAGCAGCTCACCGCTGACTTAAGCAGCGCCGGTATTGGAGTGCGGTAATGAGCAAAATTTTCCTCAACGCTCACTTCTTGTCTTTTAACGCCGGGTTTGTAAAAACCTGTAATACCAGCGCTGCAGGTAAGTGAGCGGTGACAATAACGTGCAAGTTAGCACCGCACAGCCTCTAATGCAAAACTCGTAATCTCACCGTATGTCCACAGCCCAGGGATCTGGGACATCTCATATCCATGCTTGATAAAACAGAGAAAGTCTGCCCCTTACGTGATCCGATCCCAGACCGGGGAGAAACCCTTCATGCTGATTTAGACTCAGCTGCGGGTTTCTTTGATTGCTTCCCCTTGTTCCAAGACTTATTGGGTTTCCAAGAAGACTTGGAGACATATTTATTAAATGTCTGTCGGACCTGATCCGACAGTGCGGATCAGGTCTGACAGACATCGCTGAATGCGGAGAGCAATACACTCTCCGTATTCAGCATTGTACCAGCAGCTCTTGTGAGCTGCTGGTGCAACGCCGCCCCCTGCAGACTCGCGGCCAATCAGCTGACAGCAGGGGGTGTCAATCAACCCGATCGTACTCGATCGGGTTGAATTCCGGTGATTCCTGTCCGCCTGCTCGGAGCAGGCGGACAGGGTTATGGAGCAGCGGTCTTTGTGACCGCTGCTTCATAACTGCTGTTTCTGGCGAGTCTGAAGACACTTAACAGCCCTGCTGGGTGCTCTTTGCCTCCTCCTGCTGGCCAGGAGTTGAATATCCCACTAGTAATTGGAATGAAATCGTGGACCCTCCATGCCACAGGAAAGAAAAAGACAGACACAGTTTTTGTTTATCCAGTTGTAAATACTAAGTGCAACTTATAACATCCAAGTGAAAAGATATAACAGCAACATGTCAGGCAAAAATAAAGACAATTCAAAAACAGAATCACTGAGTTGCAAAAAAGATCACCCCCTTGTGTCAGTATTTTGTTGAACCGCATTTTGCTTTAATTACAGCCTTTAGTCTGTTGGTATTTGTCTCTACTAACTTTGCACATCTAGACTGTGCAATATTTGCCCACTCTTCTTTGCAGAACTGCTCCAGTTCCGTTACATTTGATGGTGACCATTTGTGGACTGCAGTCTTCAAATCATAAAAAGACAAGGGGTAGTCAGTGGCGCCTTAGGCAGACTGTCATTCACAAAAACTAATAAAAATAGCTTATAAAAAATGGTAAAGAATAAAAAGCGGAGGAGTTATGGGTTAGAATCGGCCAAATGTATAAAGGGTTAAAATTATCTGCCAAATTGATATGGCTCTAGGTGAACGAAAATCAATACAACTGCATATAATTATGGCTTAAAGTTTCTAGTTAATACTGAGCTGATTGTGTAAAAACTTAAGCGGGTACAACATTCATCAGTAAAAGTTATTTAATAAAGGTTATTTCATAAAACAGGTGGTTAATAATGCATATAATAAATACACCGGTATGAACAGAAGTAAATTCATATAAGCATCTAAATTAAAAAATTGCAATATAAAAGAGAGTGAAGAGGTTAACGGGTTCAGGAGGATTAAATATTGAACCCCAATGAACACTGTATCAGCTTCTGAAAATTTCAACTATTAGAGCTGTTAAACTTAGTAACAATCGCCTAGATTTAGAGTTCTGTGTTAGCCGTCAAAACCAGCGTTAGGGGGTCCTAACGCTGGTTTTGGCCGCCCGCTGGTATTTAGAATCAGTCAGGAAAGGGTCTAACGCTCACTTTCCAGCCGCGACTTTTCCATACCGCAGATCCCCTTACGTCAATTGCGTATCCTATCTTTTCAATGGGATCTTTCTAACGCCGGTATTTAGAGTCTTGGCTGAAGTGAGCGTTAGAAATCTAACGACAAGACTCCAGCCGCAGAAAAAAGCCAGGAGTTAAGAGCTTTATGGGCTAACGCCGGTTCATAAAGCTCTTAACTACTGTGCTCTAAAGTACACTAACACCCATAAACTACCTATGTACCCCTAAACCGAGGCCCCCCCCACATCGCCACCACTCTATTACATTTTTTTAACCCCTAATCTGCCGACCGCACACCGCCGCAACCTATATTATCCCTATGTACCCCTAATCTGCTGCCCCTAACATCGCCAACCCCTACATAATATTTATTACCCCTTAATCTGCACCCCCCCCCAACGTCGCCACTACCTACCAACAATTATTAACCCCTAATCTGCCGACCGGACCTCACCGCTACTATAATAAATGTATTAACCCCTAATCTGCCTCACTCCCGCCTCAAAAACCCTATAATAAATAGTATTAACCCCTAATCTGCCCTCCCTAACATCGCCGACACCTAACTTCAAGTATTAACCCCTAATCTGCCGACCGGACCTCGCCGCTACTCTAATAAATGTATTAACCCCTAAAGCTAAGTCTAACCCTAACACTAACACCCCCCTAAATTAAATATAATTTAAATCTAACGAAATAAAATAAATCTTATTAAATAAATTATTCCTATTTAAAGCTAAATACTTACCTGTAAAATAAGCCCTAATATAGCTACAATATAAATAATAATTATATTGTAGCTATTTTAGGATTAATATTTATTTTACAGGCAACTTTGTATTTATTTTAACCAGGTACAATAGCTATTTAATAGTTAATAACTATTTAATAGTTACCTAGTTAAAATAATTACAAAATTACCTGTAAAATAAATCCTAACCTAAGTTACAATTAAACCTAACACTACACTATCAATAAATTAATTAAATAAATAAACTATCTACAATTATCTACAATTAAATCAACTAAACTAAATTACAAAAACAAACAAACACTAAATTACAAAAAATAAAAAAAGATTACAAGAATTTTAAACTAATTACACCTACTCAAAGCCCCCTAAAAAAATAACAAAGCCCCCCAAAATAAAAAAATGCCCTACCCTATTCTAAAATAAATATTTTACAGCTCTTTTACCTTACCAGCCCTTAAAAGGGCCTTTTGCGGGGCATGCCCCAAAGAATTCTGCTCTTTTGCCTGTAAAAAAAACATACAATACCCCCCCAACATTACAACCCACCACCCACATACCCCTAATCTAGCCCAAACCCCCCTTAAAAAACCTAACACTATGCCCCTGAAGATCTTCCTACCTTATCTTCACCACGCCGGGTATCACCGATCCGTCCAGAAGAGGGTCCGAAGTCTTCATCCTATCCAGCAAGAAGAGGTCCAGAAGAGGGTCCGAAGTCTTCATCCTATCCGGCAAGAAGAGGGCATCCGGACTGGTAGACATCTTCATCCAGGCGGCATCTTCTATCTTCTTCCATCCGGAGCGGAGTGGGTCCATCTTGAAGCAGCCGGCGCGGATCCATCCTCTTCTAATGACGTCCTAAGTCCGAATGAAGGTTCCTTTAAATGACGTCATCCAAGATGGCGTCCCTCGAATTCCGATTGGCTTATAGGATTCTATCAGCCAATCGGAATTAAGGTAGGAAAAATCTGATTGGCTGATTGAACCAGCCAATCAGATTCAAGTTCAATCCGATTGGCTGATCCAATCAGCCAATCAGATTGAGCTCGCATTCTATTGGCTGTTCCGATCTATTCCGTCATTTAAAGGAACCTTGATTCGGACTTAGGACGTCGTTAGAAGAGGATGAATCCGCGTCGGCTGCTTCAAGATGGTCCCGCTCCGCGCCGGATTGAAGAAGATAGAAGATGCTGCCTGGATGAAGATGTCTACCGGTCCGGATGCCCTCTTCTTGCCGGATAGGATGAAGACTTCGGACCCTCTTCTGGACGGATCAGTGATACCTGGCGTGGTGAAGATAAGGTAGGAAGATCTTCAGGGGCTTAGTGTTAGGTTTTTTAAGGGGGGTTTGGGTTAGATTAGGGGTATGTGGGTGGTGGGTTGTAATGTTGGGGGGGTATTGTATGTTTTTTTACAGGTAAAAGAGCAGAATTCTTTGGGGCATGCCCCGCAAAAGGCCCTCTTAAGGGCTGGTAAGGTAAAAGAGCTGTAAAATATTTATTTTAGAATAGGGTAGGGCATTTTTTTATTTTGGGGGGCTTTGTTATTTTTTTAGGGGCTTAGAGTAGGTGTAATTAGTTTAAAATTCTTGTAATCTTTTTTTATTTTTTGTAATTTAGTGAGTTTTTTTTTTGTAATTTAGTGTTTTGTTTTTTTTGTAATTTAGTTTAGTTGATTTAATTGTAGATAATTGTAGATAGTTTATTTATTTAATTAATTTATTGATAGTGTAGTGTTAGGTTTAATTGTAACTTAGGTTAGGATTTATTTTACAGGTAATTTTGTAATTATTTTAACTAGGTAACTATTAAATAGTTATTAACTATTTAATAGCTATTGTACCTGGTTAAAATAAATACAAAGTTGCCTGTAAAATAAATATTAATCCTAAAATAGCTACAATATAATTATTATTTATATTGTAGCTAGATTAGGGTTTATTTTACAGGTAAGTATTTAGCTTTAAATAGGACTAATTTATTTAATAAGATTTATTTTATTTCGTTAGATTTAAATTATATTTAACTTAGGGGTGTGTTAGGGTTAGGGTTAGACTTAGCTTTAGGGGTTAATACATTTATTAGAGTAGCGGCGAGGTCCGGTCGGCAGATTAGGGGTTAATACTTGAAGTTAGGTGTAGGCGATGTTAGGGAGGGCAGATTAGGGGTTAATACTATTTATTATAGGGTTTTTGAGGTGGGAGTGAGGCGGATTAGGGGTTAATACATTTATTATAGTAGCGGTGAGGTCTGGTCGGCAGATTAGGGGTTAATAATTGTAGGTAGGTAGCGGCGACGTTGGGGGGGCAGATTAGGGTTTAATAAATATAATGTAGGGGTCGGCGGTGTTAGGGGCAGCAGATTAGGGGTACATAGGGATAACGTAGGTTGCGGCGGTGTATGGAGCGGCAGATTAGGGTTTAAAAATAATATGCAGGGGTCAGCGATAGCGGGTCGGCAGATTAGTGGTTAATAAGTGTAAGGTTAGGGGTGTTTAGACTCGGGGTACATGTTAGGGTGTTAGGTGCAGACTTAGGAAGTGTTTCCCAATAGGAAACAATGGGACTGCGTTAGGAGCGGAACGCTGCTTTTTTGCAGGTGTTAGGTTTTTTTTCAGCTCAAACTGCCCCACTGTTTCCTATGGGGGAATCGTGCACGAGCACGTTTTTGAAGCTGGCCACGTCCGTAAGCAACGCTGGTATTTAGAGTTGCAGTGGCGGTAAATATGCCTGTACACTCCCTTTTTGGAGCCTAACGCAGGCCTTCTGAGAACTCTAAATACCTGCGTTGTTTAAAAGGTGCGGGGGAAAAAAACCACGCGTAGCTAACGCACCCCTTTGGCCGCAAAACTCTAAATCTAGGCGAATGTATGTTGTTGTTTGCCAACTCGGCAATTTTGAATCTTCACGGTCGTTAGGTGTAATCTGATCAGGAATATGGCAATAGTTCCGTTTGACACAATGTCCACATATAATAAAAAGGATATCCTCCAATGGCAAAAGTTAAACAGTTAGTGCAGGTACAAACAAAGATTCGGCCTTGCCGTGTATGTATATCTATGAGATCTTCAACTGTTTGAATAATATACTGTCTCCAAGAGTTAAGTCAGTGGGTGCGATTAGCAACAAAGATTGTGGTTTTTACTCACTTGCGGCTTTCAGCTTCTTCGCTTTACTCGCTCGTTTCCTCTGTGTGATGATAAATCAGTTGTGTCCAACCAATAGGGACCGTTGGAGTGCGCGTACTTATTTAAAAAACTGATTTCTTGAAAATGAATACTCCTACCGGCTCAGTATGTGCTATTTGAGCACGTTGAAAGAGTCGGTCCTGGGAGTAACTTTGTATTTCTTTGCAGCAGGAGCAATCTGTGTGGACGTCTACGCATTTCAGCTGTGAAGCCTTTATCAAGATCATACGAGCGAGTAAAGCGAAGACGCTGAAAGCCGCAAGTGAGTAAAAACCACAATCTTAGTTGCTAATCGCACCCACTGACTTAACTCTTGGAGACAGTATATTATTCAAACAGCTGAAGATCTCATAGATATACATACACGGCAAGGCCGAATCTTTGTTTGTATCTGCACTAACTGTTTCACTTTTGCCATTGGAGGGTATCCTTTTTATTATATGTGAACATTGTGTCAAACGGAACTATTGCCATATTCCTGATCAGATTACACCTAACGATCGTGAAGATTCAAAATTGTCGAGTTGGCAAACAACAACATACATTCGCCTAGATTTAGAGTTTGGCGTTAGCCGTCAAAACCAGCGTTAGGGGCTCCTAACGCTGGTTTTGGGCTACCGCTGGTATTTAGAGTCTTGTAGGTAAGGGTCTAACGCTCACTTTGCAGCCGCGACTTTTCCATACCGCAGATCCCCCTACGCCATTTGCGTATCCTATCTTTTCAATGGGATCTTTCTAACGCCAGTATTTAGAGTCTTGGCTAAAGACTCCAGCCGCAGCAAAAAGTCAGGAGTTAAGAACTTTCTGGGCTAACGCCGGTTCATAAAGCTCTTAACTACTCTGCTCTAAAGTACACTAACACCCATAAACTACCTATGTACCCCTAAACCGAGGCCCCCCCACATCGCTGCCACTCTATTAATTTTTTTTAACCCCTTATCTGCCGACCGCACACCGCCGCCACCTACGTTATCCCTATGTACCCCTAATCTGCTGCCCCTAACACCGCCGACCCCTATATTATATTTATTAACCCCTATTCTGCCGTCCCCAACGTCGCCGCCGCCACCTACCTACACTTATTAACCCCTAATCTGCCGACCGGACCTCACCGCTACTATAATAAAGTTATTAACCCCTAATCCGCCTCACTCCCGCCTCAATAACCCTATAATAAATAGTATTAACCCCTAATCTGCCCTCCCTAACATCACCGACACCTAACTTCAAGTATTAACCCCTAATATGCCGACCGGACCTCACCGCTACTCTATTAAATTTATTAACCCCTAAAGCTAAGTCTAACCCTAACACCCCCCTAAGTTAAATATAATTTTTATCTAACGAAATAAATCTTATTAATTAAATTATTCCTATTTAAAGCTAAATACTTACCTGTAAAAACCCACCACCCACATACCCCTAATCTAACCCAAACCCCCCTTAAATAAACCTAACACTAAGCCCCTGAAGATCTCCCTACCTTGAGTCGTCTTCACCCAACCGGGCACCGATGGACCAAAAGAAGACATCCGGAGCGGCAGAAGTCTTCATCCTATCCGGGCAGAAGAGGACATCCGGACCGGTAGACATCTTCATCCAAGCGCCATCTTCTATCTTCATCCATCCGGAGCGGAGCCATCTTCTTCCAGCCAATGCGGATCCATCCTCTTCTACCGACGCCTACTCGCCAAATGACGGTTCCTTTAAATGACGTCATCCAAGATGGCGTCCCTCGAATTCCGATTGGCTGATAGGATTCTATCAGCCAATAGGAATTAAGGTAGGAAAATTCTGATTGGCTCATGGAATCAGCCAATCAGATTGAGCTTGCATTCTATTGGCTGTTCCGATCAGCCAATAGAATGCGAGCTCAATCTGATTGGCTGATTGGATCAGCCAATCGGATTGAACTTGAATCTGATTGGCTGATTCCATCAGCCAATCAGAATTTTCCTTCCTTAATTCCGATTGGCTGATAGAATCCTATCAGCCAATCGGAATTTGAGGGATGCCATCTTGGATGACGTCATTTAAAGGAACCGTCATTCGGCGAGTAGGCGTCGGTAGAAGAGGATGGATCCGCGTCGGCTGGAAGAAGATGGCTCCGCTCCGGATGGATGAAGATAGAAGATGCCGCTTGGATGAAGATGTCTACCGGTCCGGATGTCCTCTTCTGCCCGGATAGGATGAAGACTTCTGCCGCTCCGGATGTCTTCTTTTGGTCCATTGGTGCCCGGTTGGGTGAAGACGACTCAAGGTAGGGAGATCTTCAGGGGCTTAGTGTTAGGTTTATTTAAGGGGGGTTTGGGTTAGATTAGGGGTATGTGGGTGGTGGGTTGTAATGTTGGGGGGGGGTATTGTATGTTTTTTTTTTACATGCAAAAGAGCTGAATTCTTTGGGGCATGCCCCGCAAAAGGCCCTTTTAAGGGCTGGTAAGGTAAAAGAGCTTTTCTATTTTTATTTTAGAATAGGGTAGGGCATTTTTTTATTTTGGGGGGCTTTGTTATTTTATTAGGGGGCTTAGAGTAGGTGTAATTAGCTTAAAATTGTTGTAATCTTTTTCTAATGTTTGTAACTATTTTTTAATTTTTTGTAACAGTTCTTTTTTTATTTTTTGTACTTTAGTTAGTTTGTTTAATTATATTTATTTGTAGGTATTTTATGTAATTAATTTATTGATAGTGTAGTGTTAGGTTTAATTGTAGGTAATTGTAGGTATTTTATTTAATTAATTTATTGATAGTGTAGTGTTAGGTTTAATTGTAACTTAGGTTATGATTTATTTTACAGGTAATTTTGTAATTATTTTAACTAGGTAGCTATTAAATAGTTATTAACTATTTAATAGCTATTGTACCTGGTTAAAATAAATACAAAGTTGCATGTAAAATAAATATTAATCCTAAAATAGCTACAATATAATTATAATTTATATTGTAGCTATATTAGGGTTTATTTTACAGGTAAGTATTTAGCTTTAAATAGGAATAATGTATTTAATAAGATTTATTTTGTTAGATAAAAATTATATTTAACTTAGGGGGGTGTTAGTGTTAGGGTTAGACTTAGCTTTAGGGGTTAATAAATTTAATAGAGTAGCGGTGAGGTCCGGTCGGCAGATTAGGGGTTAATACTTGAAGTTAGGTGTCAGTGATGTTAGGGAGGGCAGATTAGGGGTTAATAATATTTATTATAGGGTTATTGAGGCGGGAGTGAGGCGGATTAGGGGTTAATAACTTTATTATAGGTCCGGTCGGCAGATTAGGGGTTAATAAGTGTAGGTAGGTGGCGGCGACGTTGTCGGCGGCAGATTAGGGGTTAATAACTATAATGTAGGTGTCGGCGATGTTAGGGGCAGTAGATTAGGGGTTCATAGGGATAACGTAGGTTGCGGTGGTGTACGGAGCGGCAGATTAGGGGTTAAAAATAATATGCAGGGGTCAGCGATAGCAGGGTCGGCAGATTAGGGGTTAATAAGTGTAAGGTTAGGGGTGTTGAGACTCGGGGTTCATGTTTGGGTGTTAGGTGCAGACATAGGAAGTGTTTCCCCATAGGAAACAATGGGGCTGCGTTAGGAGCTGAACGCTGTTTTTTTTCAGCTCAAACGGCCCCATTGTTTCCTATGGGGGAATCGTGCACGAGCACGTTTTTGAAGCTGGCCGCGTCCGTAAGCACCACTGGTATTGAGAGTTGCAGTGGCGGTAAATTATGCTATACGCTCCCTTTTTGGAGCCTAACGCAGCCCTTCTGTGAACTCTAAATACCAGCGGTATTTAAAAGGTGCGGGAGAAAAAAAGCATGCGTAGCTAACGCACCCCTTTGGCCGCAGAACTCTAAATCTAGCGGATTGTTACTAAGTTTAACAGCTCCAATAGTTGAACTTTGTGCTCATTGGGGTTCAATATTTAATCCTCCTGAACCCTTTAACCTCTTCACTCTCTTTTATATTGCAATTTTTTAATATAGATGTTTATATGAATTTACTTCTGTTCATACCGGTGTATTTATGATATGCATTATTAACCACCTGTTTTATGAAATAACCTTTATTAAATAACTTTTACTGATGAATGTTGTACCCTTTTAAGTTTCTACACAATCTGTTCAGTATTAACTAGAAACTTTAAGCCATAATTATATGCAGTTGTATTGATTTTTGTTCACCTAGAGCCGTATCAATTTGGCGGATAATTTTAACCCTTTATACATTTGGCCAATTGTAGCCCATAACTCCTCAGCTTTTTATTCTTTACCATTTTTTATAAGCTATTTTTATTAGTTTTTGTGAATGACAGTCTGCCTAAGGCGCCACTGACTACCCCTTGTCTTTTTACATTCTGCCCTGTTCACAACGGTGAGAAGTGTGAACAAGTCAGTTGGCCAGCACTGTCCTATCTTCCTAAGTTCAGTGTAAACACTTTCTTTCAGTCTTCAAATCATGCCACAGATATTCAATGGGGTTGAAGTCTGGGCTCTGACTAGGCCATGCAAGGACATTCAATTTTTTCTCCTTCAACCACTGTGTGGTCATTTTTGTTGTATGCTTTGGTTCATTGTCATGTTGGAAGGTAACTTCATGGCAGAGGGCAGCAGACTTTCCTCAAGAATTTGACGGTATTTTGCTCCATCCATTATTCCTTCTATCCTGACAATTGCTCCAGTGCCTGCTGCAGAGAAACACCCCCATAACAGCATATTACCACCTCCATGCTTTACTGTAGGTATGGTGTTATTTGGATGGTGAGCTCTATTGGATTTCCTCCAGACTTATCGTTTGGTGTTAAGGCAAAATAATTACATTTTAGTGTCATCTGACCATAACAACTTTTTCCATGTGGCCTCCGAATCTCCTAGGTGTGTTATGGCAAAACTCAGTCGTGACTGCATATGGCCTGTCTTGAGTAGTGGCTTTTTTCTTGCAACCCTCCCATACAAGCCACATTTGTGGAGAATTTATGATATTGTTGTTACATCCACACAATGACCACTCTTTGTCATAAATTCCTGCAACTGCTTTAGAGTTGCTGTGGGCCTCTTGGTAGCCTCTCTGACCAGTTTCCTCCTGGCACTTTCATCCAGTTTGGAGTGACGTCCTGATCCAGAGAGGGTCTGTGTTGTACCAAATACCTTCCATTTCTTAATATTAGACTTCACCTAGGCATTGATAAATCCTTTGATATTTTATTGTATCCATCTCCTGACTTATGCCTGTCCACAACATTATTCCTGAGATCTTTTGACAGTGCCTTGCCACCCATAGTTGATTGTTTGCTGTAGTTGCACTACCAGGGACTGAGATGCTCCAGGAAAGCTCTTTTCATGTTGAGCTAATCAATATGCCCACAGATGATTACAGTTGAAGGTCAAATGGCTTTGTGTGTGCCGTTGAGAATGTGATTAGCTACACCTGATTGAGTTTACAAGTAATTTTAGGAGGGGGTGATCCTTTATGCAACTCAGTGATTCTGTTTTTGAATTCTCTTTATTTTTGCCTGACATGTTGGTGTTATATCTTTCACTTGGATGCTTTAAGTTGCACTGAGTAATTACAACTGTATAAACAAAAACTGTGTCTGTCTTTTTCTTTCCTGTGGCATGGAGGGTCCAAGATTTCATTCCAATTACTAGTGGGATATTCAACTCCTGGCCAGCAGGAGGAGGCAAAGAGCACCCAGCAGGGCTGTTAAGTGTCCCTTCCCTTACCCATAATCCCCAGTCATTCTCTTTGCCTCTATCATTGGAGTATGTGTGAAGATGTGTCTGAAGATATTTAATCCTTTAATGGGTACTTTTCCCTGCAAGTAAGGATTGGGGCTATGATGTGACCAGGTCTATCTCTTTAGTAAGAGTAATGGTGGCTTTTAGCAGTTAGAAGACAACTTCTTAACTTCTAAAACCAGTGCTACCCCTTTATAGAAAACCAGGGTTGGTTACTCTGTTTTTCTTTTTCTACAGGTCCCTGATAGAAGTCGTGGTATCTGTCACACCTAAGAAGTAGACATGTGCAATGCTATAAATTTCATTTAGTTTCATTTTCATTAGTTAAATAAATAATTTTGTTTCGGCAAATTAGTTTAGTTAAGTTAAAAAAAAATTTTAGTTAAATCTTTTTTTCAGATCCATTCTTTATTCATCTTCATTATTCTATTCTAAACTTCAGAATAGAATAATGCATATGAATAAAGAATGGATCAGAAAAAACGAAAGAATCCGAAAAAATGATTTAACTTAACATAACTAATTTGCAACCGATTGCCGAAACAAAATTATCTAAAACCACCATCAACCACATCGCCGACACCAAATAAAGCTATTAACCCCTAGACCACTGTACCCCCACATTGCCAACACTAAATAAACCTATTAACCTCTAAACCGCCGTACCCCCACATCGCCAATACTAACCTAACCTATTAACCTCTAAACCACCGTTCCCCAACACTAAATAAAGCTATTAACCCCTAGACCGCCATACCCCCACATCACCAACACTAACTAAACCTATTAACCCCTAAACCACCATACCCCCACATCGCCAACACTAACTAAACCTATTAACCTCTAAAGCGCCCTTCCCCGACATCGCCAACACTAAATAAAACACTAAATAAAGCTATTTACCCCTAAACCGCCATACCCCCACATCGTCAACACTAACTAAACCTATTAACCTCTAAACCACTGCCCCCCCACATCGCAACTAGCTAAATTAAACTATATTAAACCCTACATCTAACACCCCCTAACTTTAACATAATTAAAATAGACCTAAATTAAAGTTACAATTATTAACTAACTACCTATTTAAAAATAAATACAAACTTACCTGTGAAATAAAAATATAACCTAAGCTTAAATAAAAAAAACTAACATTACAAAAAATAAAAAAATAAAAAGGGGGTGGAGCCAACCGCCATAGCTAGAAGACGCACTGTTCAGGAGCTCCCGACCTCAACTTTAGAAAATATGATTTACCCTTGATAAAATCAGACTATTCAACTTGTGTTTGGAGGACAGTGACACGGAAAGAAGCCTGGGATATGTGAACAGAAAACTGGTGGCTGTATATTTACTGCTGAGCTGAAAAGTCTGAACCGGAGCTCCCTGTCACGTACTGAAGCGCCATTTTGGTTGAGTATACACTACTACCCGTCATGGAGATCCCTGTGCTGTATTCTGATATCAGGGAGCTATTGGAGGAATATGGACAGCGAATGTGTGAGAGACTAGATGCTCTTACTGAAAAAATCCAAGAGGCACGTTCACGCCACATCACCGCTGCTGAGGAGCGGGAGGCAGCACCGGAGTCGCAGCGGGACACAGTGTCTGCAGATCCCCAGTGGGGCCTTCCGATGCAAACGCTGGTGAGTGCAGACATCAAGAAGGAGTCCTGCCCGCCCTCTGTCACCATGAGAGGCATAACCATAAGGGGAGCAACTCAGTACGACCTCTTGCAGGCGGGCGCAGGCCCTGTGGGATAGGGCAGTGGTCGCGCTCTGTTATCCGCGCCCCCCTCTGAAAGGAGCTATGCGGACATGTTGCGGCAGCCCGACTTTGGACACTTCCACAGTATGCAGATGCCCTGGACTTGGTGTCATTGTTTCCCCTGGGTCCCCCGGGCTGGCTGCCCCCATCTGAACGCGGGTGGGTTTGCCTGCATGCAAACAGGGTGAGCGGGACTTATAAGAGGTAGTTATGGCCACCGGAGCAGTTGTATTATATATGTGAAACTTAAAGCTACAGTAACTTGGAGGCTCCCTCTCTATTGAGATTTGTAATCTATTCATGAAGACACATAGTCGGATCCCCACTAGAGGATTACCTCCTGCTCCTACATATTAACTGTCACATTTGTCTGTTATGGATATAGCACATACAACTGTACATTACTTAACCCTTCGCCTATGTCTATTAGCTTATCCTTCTTATTCTGCTAGAAGTGGCAGGACAGACTCTGGACTATACATGTGATATTATGCTACTATCAGCACTAGTTATAAAAAAAAGAAAAAAAGAGAGAAAGAAGGAAAAAAGGGGAGAAAGGGAAAGGTTTTTTTTTTTTTTTTTTCTCTCTCTTGCTCTGTACATTGCGGTATGATGTGAAGGCTTGACAGCCTGATGTATATATTTGCAAACTTTATCTGAGTTATTAATGACAGATTAGGCCTTGTGATCATACCCCATAAACCTGTTTGAATTGGGAGACTCTCAGTTTCACAGTCAGGTTAATTCCTCCTAATGCTGACGTATATGAGAACTGTGGCCCTATCCTATAATATATTTATAACTACATCAGATATTTGCCTAGGAGTGTTAGCCTTCTTAATAGTTAATGGTCTAGTATCATATATTCTCTTAAATTGTGCTGAAATCTGCCACTAGACCTGCAAGCTGATAGCCCTATATTTGCTATCTCCTTTTTATAGATTAGGGAGCCCCTACGCTGTTTAAATCTATGTTAAGGCTCCAGAGTGTAATAGCACCCTGTTGGCAGCACACCTTTGTCTATATCCATGGGTGTCAATCTGGAGATCTATGTTAGACGTTATACACCTGTGTGGAACGAGTTCCTATACATACTATACTTCTTGCCATTTCTTACATGATGCCTAGAGCCCATACAAGCATACATTTTCAGTAACAATGTTTCATGGATAGGCAACATGGTTGCCTATATATTCTATCAATACTAGTTATGCAATTTAGAGCCTCAATAGCTGAATCCTAGGAATTGTATTGATAGATGCTGGGAAGTTACTGTGTATACCCATATAGACCCAGGGTCAGGTGGCCCCATACAAACCTGATAAGTGATTCTGGCAAGAACGGGTCATAGACTCTAACACTTTGAGAAGTGTCTGTACTATAAGCTATATTGTTGGATCCCATGGATGTGGCAGAACACTGACTTGTATCATGGTGCCAGAGTTGTTTTTGCTGTTGGGTGCCCACCTAAACTGTGACTTTGCCATATATTTATTTTTACTTGGTCTGTATGACGATAATAGGGAGGTATCTGATGTTCTTCCTAGCCCAGGTTAACATTTTTATATTGTCATGTCTGATTAACCTACAGATCATGCCTCAAATGTATATTCTCTTCTAAGCTGCTCATATGCATATTTGTCTTTGTTCAGCTAACAATGGTGTTAAGTTGCTCTATCAATATTCTCAGTTTCTATGTTAGAAGTGTAAGTTAACAATAGAAGGATATGTTATTTCCGGCCTCCCTCTGCCCCCCCCCCCCATTATTTCTGTGTAGATAGGAATGATTCCCTTTCCTCTGCACACCCTTTTGGCAGAGTTTAGTAGTCTCTGCCCAACCCGTAGAGCCATGACTTGACATGAGTTTTTTCCCTGCACTAATGTAGAATGTCTCACGGGGTTTAAACACAGGAACATCAATTCTGTTGTGATTTCCTGCTTTCCTGAAGTTTATTCAAGATAATAGTCTTAAAATTGTCTATGTTCTAATAAAAGCTCAGTGCTAATGGGTTATTGGATTAAAATAACATCTGAGGGATACTATGCTCCGCATTTTCCTAACTGACGAGTTATACAGAGTTACCTTGGTGCCTTCCTTATGCTCCACTATATTGATATTGTATATGCACTTCATAATTTGTATTTATCCCATTGACGCTGAAATTGCAATTTTTACTATTATCTACATTGACATGTCCTCAACTGCTTTGTTTAACTCTTGGTCCTACGTTTGGACCTGCTTATCTGAGGACTTTGCAAACCTATATGATTTAAAAAATGAGGTGCCTAAAGTGTTATGTCATGCCAGTATAATGTATGTTGTAAAATGTATCCTGTTGATGAGACTGTTGTCAATATGCTATTTCAACCTCAATAAAAACTAAAACAAAAACAAAAACAAAAAAAACTACCATTACAAAAAATAGCAAACGAAATTATCCAAAATAATAAAATTATTCCTATTCTAATACCCCGTTTTAAAAAAAAAAACCCACCCCAAGATAAAAAAAACCCTAATCTATAATAAACTACCAAGGGCACTTAACAGGGTCTTTTGTAGGGCATTGCCCTAAAGTTAATAGCTATTTTGCAAAAAAATAAAACAAACGCCCCCAAACCCACAAAATAAAATAAAAACTAATCTACCCATTGCCTAGAAAAGGACATTTGTATGGGCATTGCCCTTAAAAGGGCATTCAGCTCTTTTAAAGCCCATTTAAAATTAAAAAAGTCCTGATTCAAACCAGTCAATAGGAATTAGAGCTGCTTAAATCCTATTGGCTGTTCAAATCAGCCAATAGGATTTAAGCAGCACTCATTCCTATTGGCTGAATTAAATTTTTCAGCCAATAGGATTTAAGCAGCTCTCATTCCTATTGGCTGAAAATTTTAATTCAGCCAATAGGAATGAGAGCTGCTTAAATCCTTTTGGCTGATTTGAACAGCCAATATGATTTAAGCCAGTGTTTTTCAACCAGTGTGCCGTGGCACACTAGTGTGCTGTGAGAGATCCTCAGGTGTGCCACGGCAGACTGACAACAGTGTGACATATTTTTTAAACTTTGCTTGTTTTTTACTCCCAGTGCAGGGGTAGTTTGTAGGAGGCATGGCATAAAAGCACAATACATACAGTATGTGTATGTATATGTATATATATATATATATATATATATATATATATATATATATATATATATATATATATATACAGGGAGTGCAGAATTATTAGGCAAGTTGTATTTTTGAGGATTAATTTTATTATTGAACAACAACCATGTTCTCAATGAACCCAAAAAACTCATTAATATCAAAGCTGAATAGTTTTGGAAGTAGTTTTTAGTTTGTTTTTAGTTATAGCTATTTTAGGGGGATATCTGTGTGTGCAGGTGACTATTACTGTGCATAATTATTAGGCAACTTAACAAAAAACAAATATATACCCATTTCAATTATTTATTTTTACCAGTGAAAGCAATATAACATCTCAACATTCACAAATATACATTTCTGACATTCAAAAACAAAACAAAAACAAATCAGTGACCAATATAGCCACCTTTCTTTGCAAGGACACTCAAAAGCCTGCCATCCATGGATTCTGTCAGTGTTTTGATCTGTTCACCATCAACATTGCGTGCAGCAGCAACCACAGCCTCCCAGACACTGTTCAGAGAGGTGTACTGTTTTCCCTCCTTGTAAATCTCACATTTGATGATGGACCACAGGTTCTCAATGGGGTTCAGATCAGGTGAACAAGGAGGCCATGTCATTAGATTTTCGTCTTTTATACCCTTTCTTGCCAGCCACGCTGTGGAGTACTTGGACGCGTATGATGGAGCATTGTCCTGCATGAAAATCATGTTTTTCTTGAAGGATGCAGACTTCTTCCTGTACCACTGCTTGAAGAAGGTGTCTTCCAGAAACTGGCAGTAGGACTGGGAGTTGAACTTGACTCCATCCTCAACCCGAAAAGGCCCCACATCTTTGATGATACCAGCCCAAACCAGTACTCCACCTCCACCTTGCTGGCGTCTGAGTCGGACTGGAGCTCTCTGCCCTTTACCAATCCAGCCACGGGCCCATCCATCTGGCCCATCAAGACTCACTCTCATTTCATCAGTCCATAAAACCTTAGAAAAATCAGTCTTGAGATATTTCTTGGCCCAGTCTTGACGTTTCAGCTTGTGTGTCTTGTTCAGTGGTGGTCGTCTTTCAGCCTTTCTTACCTTGGCCATGTCTCTGAGTATTGCACACCTTGTGCTTTTGGGCACTCCAGTGATGTTGCAGCTCTGAAATATGGCCAAACTGGTGGCAAGTGGCATCTTGGCAGCTGCACGCTTGACTTTTCTCAGTTCATGGGCAGTTATTTTGCGCCTTGGTTTTTTCACACGCTTCTTGCGACCCTGTTGACTATTTTGAATGAAACGCTTGATTGTTCGATGATCACGCTTCAGAAGCTTTGCAATTTTAAGAGTGCTGCATCCCTCTGCAAGATATCTCACTATTTTTGACTTTTCTGAGCCTGTCAAGTCCTTCTTTTGACCCATTTTGCCAAAGGAAAGGAAGTTGCCTAATAATTATGCACACCTAATATAGGGTGTTGATGTCATTAGACCACACCCCTTCTCATTACAGAGATGCACATCACCTAATATGCTTAATTGGTAGTAGGCTTTCGAGCCTATACAGCTTGGAGTAAGACAACATGCATAAAGAGGATGATGTGGTCAAAATACTCATTTGCCTAATAATTCTGCACTCCCTGTATATATATATATGTTGTATTAGGCTATAATGTGTGATTTTTTAAAAAATTTTGGGATGGTGGTGTGGCACAGGATTTTTTAATGTAAGAAAGTGTGCCATGGCAAAAAAAAAGGTTAAAAATCACTGATTTAAGCAACTCTCATTCCTATTGGCTTAATTAAATTTTTCAGCCAATATGAATGCAATGGTACCCCAATATAAAAGGGGTACCTTGCATTGAATCCTCAGTGTGCGGCGGATGATCGCATGAACAGGACCTCCACGTCAGACCGATGGACCTCCGCCTCCGCGCATCCACAGACTGCTCCGCCTCTGCAGGGATGAAGTAGATAGAAGATGTCGGTCCCGCGATGGATGAAGATGGAGCTGCCTGGATGAAGATGCTTCGCCGCTGGGATGAAGATCTTTCGCCGGACTTCAGCAACTGTGATTACCGATTTTGGGGTTAGTATAAGGTTGTTTTTTTTCTTTTTGAGGGTGTTTTTTTTTTTTAGATTAGGCTTTTTTTTTATTTTAATGGTCCGAAAAAGAGCTGAATGCTTTTTAAAGGGCAGTAAAAGAGCTGAATGCCCTTTTAAGGACAATGCCGATACAAATGCCCTTTTCGGGGCAATGGGTAGATTATTATTTTTTTAGTTAGGTTTTTTTTATTTTGTGGGTTTGGGGGGGGTGGCTGTTTGTAATGTTAGGGGGTGTTTGTTTTAATTTTTTGCAAAAGAGCTGTTAACTTTAGGGCAATACCCTACAGAAGGCCCTTTTAAGTGTTATTGGTAGGGCTGGGCGATATGGGAAAAATGAAAATCGCGATTTTGGACCTAAAATATTGCTATTTTAATCGCGATTTTCTTATAAATTTCTATAACACATTAATTTTTCAGGAAACATTTATTTAACTGTACAGAATGTTAAAGTACATGTTTCTCAATGTCCAATGCACTCTGGGAGCATAAAAATACAAACCACAAAATAATTTATTTCAATTGTTTTATCTTAGATTCAACTACAGCTTTGCATTTTGCATACATTTCTGCGATTGCAACTACTGAGTAATTGCGAGATGGCAGTTGGTATCTCTTGCCGAGTGTGTGTATAATTTTTTTGAAACCTTCTTTACTAACCGTATATAATATGCAATAGAGTTGGTTATTTCTCTATGCCTTTTTGAGGTTTTCTCATATGGTGATGTGCTTGCAAATGCCTTTATGATTGATTGTTGCTGCTCAACTTTACCTTCACAGCTTTTTTGCGTTTCCTTTTCTCTGTCAGGGCTTTTTTTCTCCATACATTGTTCAAAGATTTTCTTATACCTCTGTTTAAGGAGCTGGAACAGGTTTGTTGTGTTACTTTGTTTTGCTGCAACACTCATTCCACAAGTCTTGCAGATTACTTGGTTCTGTGTCACATCATCTTTTCTGAATCCAAAATATTCCCAAACAATTTATGTTGAATTTTTCTTTGGTACCAAGTTGTCATCATCATCATCATTATTGTTGGACATGGACAGCTCTTCAGAACTTATCATGAATTTTATCTACCACACACACTATCAGCTGGCACAAAAAATGAGATTTATACTATTGTCTACCACACACACTGCCATCTGCCACAGAAAATGAGGAGATTATACTACCACCCACACTTCCAGGATCAGTAGGGTGGCACAATGAGAGACAAGAGACCACAGGCTTCCACTTGAATAGAAAGACAACAATTGAATGGGCTTGATGATGCAGTTAGCTGTTAGCTTAGCTCTGATGATGCTAGTATAGCTTCTTCAAGTTGCAGAGATGACGCAGCAGAAGCAATCTTTAAAAAGCTTCCTAAAGATTTTCCAATCTCAATTTTTTGGATCAAGAAGGAGGATGATCTGCTTCTGCTGCACTTAAGACAAGAGACCACAGGCTTGCACTTGAATATAAAGCAGACAACAATGGGCTTGATGATGCAGTCATCTTGATTGAAGAGACAACAGGCTTGTACTTAAATATAAAGGAGACAGCAATGGGCTTGATGATGCAGTCACCTTAAATGAAGAGACCACAGGCTTGCACTTGAATATAAAGAAGACAACAATGGGCTTGATAATGCAGTCAGCTGGAGTGAAGAGACAACAGGCTTGCACTTGGATATAAAGAAGACAACAATAGGCTTGATGATGCAGTCACCTGGATTGAAGAGACTACAGGCTTACACTTGAATATAAAGAAGACAACAATGGGCTTGATGATGCAGCCACCTTGATTGAAGAGACCACAGGCTTGCACTTGAATATAAAGAAGACAACAATGGGCTTGATGATGCAGTCACTTGGATAGAAGAGACCACAGGCTTGCACTTGAATATAAAGAAGACAACAATGGGCTTGATGATGTAGTCACCTTGATTGAAGAGACCACATGCTTGCACTTGAATATAAAGAAGACAACAATGGGCTTGATGATGTAGTCACCTGGATTGAAGAGACCACATGCTTGCACTAGTTGAATATATAAAAAAGACAACAATGGGCCTGATGATACTGTCACCTGGATTGAGAGACAACAGACAACAGGCTTGCACTTTAATATAAAGAATACAACATTGGGCTTGATGATGCAGTCACCTTGACTCAGAGACAAGAGACCACAGGCTTACACTTGAAATTAATTGAATATAAAGAAGACATCAATGGGCTTGCTCGTCATCATGTTTATTTGAGACTGAGGCAACACTGGCTTTCACTGGAGGAAACTGACCTTGCAGTTGTAGAATACACTGGCTCTGGAGGACTGACCTTACAGTTGTAGAAGACACTGGCTTTGGATGACTGACCTTGCTGTTGTAGGAGACACTGGCTTTGGATGACTGACCTTGCTGTTGTAGAAGACACTGGCTAAATGGCTTACCTTGTTGTTATAGAAGAAACATGCTGCAGGATGTGGATGACCTTGCTGTTGTAGAAGAAACAGGCTGCAATCTAGAACCACAGCTGTTGACTGACTTTGTCTAACTTGGTTTTGATAGAAGATAACACACATACAATCTTTGCTGTTGCTTGAACATAAAAGAGTTATAGAATAAGGTGATGGGAGGGAGGAAAAAAATAGTCATAGAATGGTAGGGGGGTCAGGGGAGACAAGTTCTACTTTTTGGAAAGACAACAAACACACACAGAAACAGTAAGGGACTGGGAGGGACATCTTAACAAGTAAAAACACTTTTTTTCTTCATTAAATTAATTTATTTAATTTCTGTTTTGAATCAAGAGCAATAGAGCATGCTATTTTAAACAACATTCACAATTGATTTGACTTATATTAGCTTAAAAAGCTTAGCTATTTTTTATTTCTTAAACACAATTGGTTAGGTGTAATCAGGGCTGCTATTGTGTGGCTGCACATGCACAGGGTAATAGGGCATTGCACACCTGACACAATGAGGCTGAATTATCAAAGGTCTTGCAGACCTGATCCGACAGTGTGGATCAGGTCCGCAAGATCTCGCTGAATACGGAGAGTAATACGCTCTCCGTAATCAGCATTGCACCAGCAGCTCACAAGAGTAATAGTAGCCTGTTACGAGTAAGAGTAAGAGGACATCTAAAAATAATTCTGCTAGTAAGGGTTCTGACTGCACTAAGACTGCATTAGTCAGTCTCTCTAAATTGTCTGATAAAGATGATACCTCAGTGGCTTCTGAGGGTGAGATATCAGACTCTGACACGGTAGTGGAAAATTTTACCGATTCAGAGGAGGTTAATTTTAGATTGAAGCTAGAACACCTCCAGTTACTTTTGAAGGAGGTCCTTGCTACTTTGGAAGACTCGGACTCATCTGTCGCTGAGAACCCAAAGAAGACTAGTAAACTTAACAGAGTATATGATGTCAATCATTCATCTGTGGAAGTTTTTCTAGTTCCAGACTGTATGTTGAAAATTATAGTTCAGGTATGGGAAAAGCCAGGGATTTTTTTTTCTGTCCCCTATTTTTTAAAAAAAAATGTTTCCTGTTGCTGACTCTGTACGTGACATGTGGTGCACAGTGCCCAAGGTAGAGGGAGCTATCTCAACTCTAGCCAAGAGAACTACTATTCCTATTGAGGATAGTTGTTCTTTCAAGGATCCCATGAATAAGAAACTGGAGGCTTACTTAAGAAAGATGTACATTCATCAGGGATTGCATTGGCAAACAAATGCAAGTATTGCTACGTGGTGACAGCAGCATCTTATTGGTGCGATGCCTTGTCCGACCTGATTTCAGAAGAGACCACTATTGAGGAGATGTAGGATAGGATCAAGGCTCTTAAGTTGGCCAATACTGGGATGTGATGCCAACATGTAAGTGGTTTGACTGGGAGCTAAGATTTTTAGCATTGCTGTTCTAGCTCACAGAGCCCAATGGTTAAAATCTTGGTCTGCAGATGTAATACCCAAATCCAAACTTCTGTCTTGACCTTATAAGGGCAAGACTTTATTTGGTACTGGACTGGCTGAGATAATTTCTGAAATTACTGCTGGAAATGGATCTTTCCTACCTCAGGACAAGAAGAATAGACCTAAGGGTCACCGGAATTCTAATTTTCGTTCCCTTCATAACTTCAAAGGACGAAAGTCTTCCTTTTCTAAGCTAGAACAATCTAGGACCTCATGGAGAGCCAGTCAGCCTTGGAATAAGGGGAAGCAAGCCAAGAAGCCTTCTGCTGATTCTAAATCAGCATGAAGGGTCCGCCCCCCGATCCAGTCTTTGATCAAGTGGGGGGCAGGCTTTCCTTTTTTTGGCAGGCTTGGATCTGTGATGTTCCAGATCCTTGGGCCATGGAAATAGTATCCCAGGGTTACAGAATAGGATTCAAGTCTTGCCCTCCCAGGGCCAGATTTATCCTGTCAAGGATGTCTACAAACCAGGTAAAGAGAAAGGGCTTCTTAAACTGCATAAAGGACCTATCTTCCCTGGGAGTGATTGTTCCTGTTCCAGTAGAGGAACAGGGTCAAGGATTCTACTCAAATATTTTTGTAGTTCCAAAAAAGGAGGGAACTTTCCATCCTATTTTGGAACTAAAATGTCTAAACAGATTCCTCAAGGTTCCATCCTTCAAAATGGAAACTATTTGTTCCATTCTACCCTTGGTTCAGGAGGGTCAGTTCATGACAATTATAGATCTGCAGGACGCGTATCTCCATGTTCCCATTCACAGGGAACATCACTAATTCCTGCAGTTCTTTCTCGACAAACATTTCCAGTTTGTTTCCCTTTGTTTTGGCCTTGTTATGGCTCCTCAAATCTTTACAAAGGTTCTCTGGGCCCTTTTGGCAGTCGTCAGATCTCAGGGGATAGCGGTGACGCCTTACCTGGATGACATCTTGGTTTAGGCGCCATCTTTTCAACTAGCAAAATTTCATACCGAGATGTTGTTGTCTATTCTTCTTTCCCATGGGTGGAAAGTGAATCTGGAGAAGAGTTCTCTAGTACCAGATAACAGGGTGTGTTTCTTGGGAACAATTATAGATTCTCTATCCTTGAAGATTTTTCTGACGGATGTCAGAAAATCAAAACTTATTGCCTTTCTCTTCAGGCCTCTGTCAGTCCGTCAGTGGCTCAGTACATGGAAGTAATTGGTCTGATGGTTGTTTCCATGGACAACATTCCTTTTGCTCGGTTCCTACAGCTTTGCATGCTCAGTCAATGGAACAGAGACCACTCAGATCTCTTGCAGAGGATAGCTCTGGATCTCCTTACAAGAGATTCTCTTTCTTGGCAGATTTCGCAGGACCATCTGTCTCAGGGTACATGCTTCCTGAGACCATCCTGGGTAATTATGACCACAGACGCCAGCCTGTCAGGCTAGGGAGCAGTTTGGGGCTCCTTAAAGGCTCAGGGTCTTTGAACTCGAGAGGAGTCTTCTCTTAGCATAAACGTCCTTGAGTTGAGAGCGATCTTCAATGCCTAAACAGCCTGGCCTCAACTTGCTTTGGTCCGGTTTATCAGATTCCAATCGGACAACATCACTTCGGTGGCATACATCAACCACCAGGGAGGAACTCGGAGTTCATTAGCTATGAAGAAGGTGACCCACATTCTCCAGTGGGCAGAATCTCTCCCGATTGTCTCCTCTCTGACATCCACATCCCAGGGGTGGACAACTGGGAAGCAGATTTTCTGAGCACGCAGACCTCTCATCCTGGGTAGTGGGCTCTCCATCCAGAAGTATTTACAATGATAACTCTCAAGTGGGGTGTTCCAGAGTATTATCTGATGGCGTCACACAGAAAAGCCAAGCTTCCAAAGTATGGCTCAAGATCAAGAGATTCACAAGCTGATCTGATCAACGTTCTGGCAGTGCCTTGAAACTTGTTCTCTCCGTTTGCTCTGCTTCCTTGAGTCCTTGCTCGTATCAAACAGGAGAGAGCATCTGTGATTCTAATAGCTCCTGCCTGGCCTTGCAGAATCTGGTTTGCGGATCTGGTGAAGATGTCATCTCTTCCCCCTTGGAGGTTTCCTCTGAGGAAGGACTTTCTACTTTAGGGTCCCTTCCTCCACCCAAACTTAGATTCTCTGAAGCTGACTGCTTGGTGATTGAACACCTAATATTGGTTAATACCATGCTTCAGGCTCGTAAGCCTGTTTTTCGTAATATTTATCATAAGGTATGTAGTAAATACCTTTATTGGTGTGAATTGAAATGTTTCTCTTGGAGCAGGGTAAGGTTACTCCAAATTTTGTCTTTTCTTCAGGAGGATAAAGAAGAAACAGTGAGTACAAGTCACTGTGCTTCTATAGGAGGTGCTAGTAAGCAAAATAAATATGGATATAAAAATATATATATAAGGTTAATATGATTCCCTATATATGCAATTGATATAAAAGCAATGAACAAATTTCAATGAGTATATATAAAACCTTTAAAAGGTAATAGGTAAGCCAGAGAAAGTCCAATGTGTGTCTTCCACGTCCCAAGACTTGATAGGCTGCTCTCTGTCGTCACCCTAAAGGATGATGTACTTCTATAGTGGTAAGATAAAAACAAAAACAGAGGCGCCACATGTGTAGGTCAATAAAGACAAGAAAAACCAATCAGCAGCAAATTAAGGGTACTCACAAACGGAGCGGCACTCTGATGTGCCAGCAGGGACAGGCTGGTGTTTCTACAGCAAACCAGCTAGCTGTGTAACAGGTCCACAACGGATACAGTCAGCGCTGGAGTTCTATGCTTGTGTGTCCTCTAGCCGGTATTCCCAGTATGATTTTTCTCTCAGCTGGCGCTGCAGTGGAGCAAGAAGGAGGGCTGAACTGCCCTAAGGTTACTGAAATGGAGACTATCACAACCACACCAGACTGATGTAAAAGTAAAAGATCAGTATTTTATTATACACAATAAAAATACCAAAGGTATCACAATTTACAGCTGGGTGTGTGAATAACAATCTCCCCACAGAGAGTGCAATAGCAACGCGTTTCTCGGGCGAACCCCGTTTCCTCAGGCTTGTGTGCTCTAAGTGTGTGTATACACCCTTTAAATAGGGATCAGTAACCTCATTTTCCCATATCCCTCCCCTTCCTGCTCCAAAAATATCCAATCAGATCTTTCCTTTCAGAACCGCCCAGTTGTTGATATAATTAAAATGTTGCATTATGATAAAGTATCTTATTAATATATGTGTTTCTATGATATTAGAAATTTACAAAGATGGGGGTCCATGAATGTTTGGTAGATAATACGATCTCTAATTAGTGGTACCGATCGTAAATGATACATATAACAGTAAGTGTGAGTTCAACTGACACATGATTCCTTATTAGCCTGGAGAAAGGTTTGTCAGTCAGCACTCTGAAGGGTCAGATTTCTGCACTGTCTATTCTTTTACACAGACCTGCCAGATGTTCAATCTTTTGTTCAGGCCTTGGTCAGAATCAGGCCAGTGTTTAAATCTTTTGCTCCTCCTTGGAGCCTTAATCTTGTTCTTAAAGCTTTGCAGCAGGCTCTGTTTGAGCTGATGCATTTGATTGATATTAAGTTGTTATCTTGGAAGGTTTTGTTTCTTCTTGCTATTTCTTATGCTCACAGAGTTTATGAGCTGTTGGCTCTGAAGTGTGATTCCCCTTATCTTCTTTTTCATTCAGATAAGGCAATCCTTCGTATTAAGCTGGGATTTTTTCCTAAGGTAGTATCGGATCGCAATATCAATCAGGAAATTGTTGTTCCTTCATTTGCCCTAATCCTTCTTCTCAGAAGGAAAGTCTGTTGCATAACCTGGATGCTGTGCCTGCTCTAAAATTTTGCCTTCAAGCAACTAAAATTTTTTGGCAATCTTCTACCTCGTTTGTTGTTTCTGACCTTTGGTAAGCGTAAAGGTCAGAAGGCCACTTCTTCTACTCTTTCTCTTTGGTTGAGAAGTGTTATCCGATTAGCTTATGAGACAGCTGGACAACAGCCTCCAGAGAGAATTATGGCTCATTCCACTAGGGCTGTCTCTTCTTCCTGGGCTTTCAAAAATAAAGCTTCTGTGGAACAAATTTGTAAGGTGGCAACATGGTCTTCATTGCATACCTTTTCCAAATTCTACAAATTGGATACGCTTGCCTCTGCTGAGGCTTCTTTTGGGAAAAAGGTTCTTCAAGCGGATCGTGCCTTCGGTTTAGGTCCGCCTGTCTTGTTCTCCCTCCCTTTCATTCTGTGTCCTCTAGCTTGGGTACTGGTTCCCACTAGTAATTGGAATGAAATTGTGGACTCTCCATGCCATATGAAAGAAAACCACATTTATGCCTACCTGATAAATGTCTTTCTTTCCGGGCATGGAGAGTCCACGATCTGCCCTTATTTACATTTAAGACTGCGTTTTTTTGTACAAACCTCAGGCACCTCTATACCCTTGTGTTATCTTCTTTTTCCATTTTTCTTTGGCCAAATGAATGGGGATTATGGATAAGGGAAGTGACACTTCCCTTACCCAGGCCAGGAGTTAAATATCCCACTAGTAATTGGAATGAAATAGTGGACTCTCCATGCCCGGAAAGAAATACATTTATCAGGTAAGCATAATTTTTGTTATTTCAGGCTGCAAAGCAACAAAATGTGATTATTTTCAAGGGGGGGGGTGATTCTTTTTAATACCCACTGTACTTCATCCATAACTACAAAGGACTTTGATGCAGTGCCACCCTTAGCATTTGCGTGGCCCTGGGCAAGACAAATTTGCGGGGCCCACATCCCAGCCCTTGTATTCCCAGTCCTATTAGCCATGCCCATGTATGCCCTGCCTACTTTATGGAACACCCCAATCCCAACCCAATGTTTTCCCCTTAAACAGGAACACACAGGTGCTGTGTTTTCCCAAGGACCTTTATAGTGGTTGCACCACCCGGCTGATTTTAATGACCGCCTGGCTAAAAGTGTAGCCAATATTAAGCTAAAATTATCTAATATTAAAAATGCTCAATGTTTATTGCACAAATTACCATTAAAAATATGTATGCTAACTTATGCAGATCATTTGTGCTTTGGGTAGCAGACAATGGTATATTATTAGAAATTATTACACATACTTTAGTAGATGGACAACATATTTTTGTAAATAAACTAGCACAGAGCATTAAACCAAGAATATACCCTAGAACACCCACCATTAAAACATTGGCACACTGCTGACAGACTAATAAACAATGGGCTAACTCAGGAACAAGGAATTAAAGGGACATAACAGTGCAAAAATAAAATGCACTGATGTGTTAGAGCATTTTATTATTGCTTGCATATTTATTTAACCCCTGAAAAAAAGATAAAGCACATAGTTAAAGCAAGCTCCAGAGCAGCAACATATTATTAAGAGCTAGCTTAATACATCTGGTGAGCCAATGACAAGAGACAAATATTTGTAGCCACAGATCACTAGCTAGCTCCCAGTAGTGCATTGCTTCTGCTGAGAATGTGTACATATGCTTTTCAACAAAGGATACCAAGCGAACAAGTACATTTCATAATTTTCTTTTTTCATGTTTTTCTTTGTTATCTTTATTAATCCATTATTTTTAATAATAATTATCCACATTACAAAATAGCAAAGGTTCAGCATAAAATACTTTACAACAGGCATTTTGTTTGTTTTGGAGGGGGGTAGATAAAAAATCCAAAAGTTGTATTACAGGTAACACGTGTTTTTGTCTTTTTTAGTGATTTGAAAAGACTTTCCTTATGTTCAGTTTTATTTTGTGAAGAGACATTTGGATAATATATTTTAGGAGTGGGTAAATAATAAATCCAGAAGTTTTATTACAGATGAAACCAACATGTTTTCAATTTCATTCTTTAAAGTTGATGTTTTATATAGTGCAGGGATATGGATAAAATAATGTTTTATTAATAACATACTATATAAATAATAATAATCTTCAGCAATAAATAATTATTTGCTCTTTACTCCTTGATGTGTGCCACTGTTTATAACTAGATCTACTCTACAAGACTACCCCACAGAAGTACACCAGGAGCACCTAAGGTGTCCGGTATTAGACCGGACTTTACGGTATTTCAGGTTACTGCCCGGTAATTTTATTTTTAAAAAACAAACGGACATAGCCTTAGTTTGCTGTTGAATTTTTTTTACTATGTTCGTGACCAGAGTCCAAGCTGCATCCAGGCCAACCTACCTACACAGCAGTTAGTAACCCATTGAAGCCCATCCCACCCTGGGAGCCACTGTGCGTGCTGCCTGTGTGTGTGAGACTGTCGGACGTCACAACAGCAGGAAGACCCGCAGGCTGTCTACAGTCTATGCTGCAGTGCTGACAGTGTTAAAGGATTGCAATGAAGCCGGTAAGTTTGGGTGTGCTGCTGCTCTGACATATTAACCCATTTTATTCCTTGAGCTTCTGCTTGTCACTTAAACAGTGTAGTAATGCAATTAAAAAAAAATCTAATCTGACATGTTGCAGCTATAGTAATTCATTGCTGCAGCTCCTTCAAATTCCCTGTGTCTGCTGCCTGTGAAAGGCATTTCATGTAAGCGGCTTAGGGCCAACTGTTACCTTCATAAGACTATATTTTATTATAGCCAACCTCCTATTTGACAAAACACACCCCTCTTGTTCCCTTCCCCAATAAACAGACAACTCCGACTTAGTGGCAAAATTTGTAAAGGTGACTTTATTTATATACACATCAGTAACGGCAATGAGTCCCCTAACTAAACCCCCTTAAATTGCGGTGGACTTGACAATTAACACCAAATTGTTCTCAAACATGGAGGGAGCCCGCGCTCCCCCAGCCAGCCCATTATGTGCTTAACTTACACCGCACCAAACGCTACATTGCGCATGTGGAAATTTTTTACTGACTCGTCCGTCTGGGTCATAGGCCTATAGTTCCCACTGACGCCCTGTGCGTTACTCGGATAAACCGTGCACCAATACTGGCTGCAAATTACCGCCTCCTAGGGGTTCGCCATTCCACCAACTACAGTTACGCCCGTTTGATACGCTACCTGACAGATGGGGATAGCCAGGAATGAACTAAAAACGTATTTGCCATTTCATGTCGACCGACTAGCACAACATTTTCTTCTTTCCAATTGGACTCATTGCTCTCTGGGACCGTTTTGAGGATGGAACAACTGCAATAAAATAAAAAACACCATACACATCAGTAACGGCAATGAGTCCCCTAACTAAACCCCATTAAATTGCGGCTGACTTGACAATTAACACCAAATTGTTCTCAAACATGGAGGGAGCCCGCGCTCCCCCAGCCAGCCCATTATGTGCAATTGCACATGTGGAAATTTTTTACCGGCTCGCCCGTCGGGGTCATAGGCCTATATTTACCACTTACGCCCTGTGCGTTACTCGGTCAAACCGTGCACCAATACTGGCTGCAAATTACCGCCACCAATACCCCAAAACAAAAAGAGGGGACTCTTTTGCCGCCACATCCTCACCCTATTCCTAACCTTGCCTACTGTGACCTCTACTTACCATGCTCTGCAATGTGACCTTTATATCTTCCAGAAAGATATCTAAACCGTTATCCGATAAGTGTACCCCATCCAGCCTGTACAGTTCCGTGCAATCCGCCTTTATTCTTCCATGTGCTGCCCATCCATGCCTTTCTGGCCTGTGCAGGGTCATGATAAATTTTGTAACCGCACTATTAATTATTTTCCTTGGCCGGAAAGCTCCTCTCTGTGACTCTTCTCCACCCCAGGTCTGCCTTGAAATTATGGGGGACCAAACTAGTCTAATGTTTTTCTATTTAGTAGTAAGCCACTGTAAATCTGACTTGATGGCTGTGATCAAATCTATATTCTGCCAATATCCTATGTCATTTCCCCCCAAGTGTATTACTATGATGTCTGGGCCCCCCCACCTTGCCGCTGCCTGGTTAATCGTTTGCGTAAGGTTCTCCCATCTCATGCCTCTCCTCCCTAGCCATCTTATACAGGGAGTGCAGAATTATTAGGCAAATGAGTATTTTGACCACATCATCCTCTTTATGCATGTTGTCTTACTCCAAGCTGTATAGGCTCGAAAGCCTACTACCAATTAAGCATATTAGGTGATGTGCATCTCTGTAATGAGAAGGGGTGTGGTCTAATGACATCAACACCCTATATCAGGTGTGCATAATTATTAGGCAACTTCCTTTCCTTTGGCAAAATGGGTCAAAAGAAGGACTTGACAGGCTCAGAAAAGTCAAAAATAGTGAGATATCTTGCAGAGGGATGCAGCACTCTTAAAATTGCAAAGCTTCTGAAGCGTGATCATCGAACAATCAAGTGTTTCATTAAAAATAGTCAACAGGGTCGCAAGAAGCGTGTGGAAAAACCAAGGCGCAAAATAACTGCCCATGAACTGAGAAAAGTCAAGCGTGCAGCTGCCAAGATGCCACTTGCCACCAGTTTGGCCATATTTCAGAGCTGCAACATCACTGGAGTGCCCAAAAGCACAAGGTGTGCAATACTCAGAGACATGGCCAAAGTAAGAAAGGCTGAAAGACGACCACCACTGAACAAGACACACAAGCTGAAACGTCAAGACTGGGCCAAGAAATATCTCAAGACTGATTTTTCTAAGGTTTTATGGACTGATGAAATGAGAATGAGTCTTGATGGGCCAGATGGATGGGCCCGTGGCTGGATTGGTAAAGGGCAGAGAGCTCCAGTCCGACTCAGACGCCAGCAAGATGGAGGTGGAGTACTGGTTTGGGCTGGTATCATCAAAGATGAGCTTGTGGGGCCTTTTCGGGTTGAGGATGAAGTCAAGCTCAACTCCCAGTCCTACTGCCAGTTTCTGGAAGACACCTTCTTTAAGCAGTGGTACAGGAAGAAGTCTGCATCCTTCAAGAAAAACATGATTTTCATGCAGGACAATGCTCCATCACACGCGTCCAAGTACTCCACAGCGTGGCTGGCAAGAAAGGGTATAAAAGAAGAAAATCTAATGACATGGCCTCCTTGTTCACCTGATCTGAACCCCATTGAGGACCTGTGGTCCATCATCAAATGTGAGATTTACAAGGAGGGAAAACAGTACACCTCTCTGAACAGTGTCTGGGAGGCTGTGGTTGCTGCTGCACGCAATGTTGATGGTGAACAGATCAAAACACTGACAGAATCCATGGATAGCAGGCTTTTGAGTGTCCTTGCAAAGAAAGGTGGCTATATTGGTCACTGATTTGTTTTTGTTTTGTTTTTGAATGTCAGAAATGTATATTTGTGAATGTTGAGATGTTATATTGGTTTCACTGGTAAAAATAAATAATTGAAATGGGTATATATTTGTTTTTTGTTAAGTTGCCTAATAATTATGCACAGTAATAGTCACCTGCACACACAGATATCCCCCTAAAATAGCTATAACTAAAAATAAACTAAAAACTACTTCCAAAACTATTCAGCTTTGATATTAATGAGTTTTTTGGGTTCATTGAGAACATGGTTGTTGTTCAATAATAAAATTAATCCTCAAAAATACAACTTGCCTAATAATTCTGCACTCCCTGTAGATGCTTTGCTAAAGTGGAAACCTAATTGCTGGTAATTATCCTTTGCCGCCTTGACTGCTGCCCATTGTATGTAGGAGTGTCCTACTATCCATACTCTCACCGCCCTTTCCCTTTTACCTGTACGGAGACAGAGGGGACAATGACACGTTACAACTTTACCATTGTTAAAAAAAAAGGCATCCCTGCGTATTAGTCATTTTTCCCTAACTAAAAGAAGATTTTTTTTTATTATTATTATTTTTTTGGTCTTACATATGTTTTAAAGCAGTTAGACCTCCACCTGCCTAGCTTCTTAATCTGTTCCTCTGTTGCTCCACTTAAAGCTGCTGATGTCGCTGCTCCTATTCTAAACGAGTGGGTGTTATACCTGGATGCCTCCCAACCCAGCTTTTGAACTGTTAATTTCAGAATTTGCCTGAATTGAAAAATAGAAACTGGTTCTCCCTTTGCGTGTGTAAACAGTTGATTCCCCCCTTTTGATCAACTAGCCATATAATTATGCAGGTTTCTTAGCGGGCATGTTCCCTTATCCATGTCTTTGTTAATGGATATCCAACACCCCTTTCCCTCTGGGTCCATTTTTGACCTCCTCACATACACCATAATTGAGTCTTTGTACCATAGTAGCTGATTGGACAGTATTCCCCCTTGCTGGTCCTTTTTGTTTTTTGCTACCACTTCATTTACTCAAAATTCTCCTGTGAAGGCTACTGAGTATAATGCTTTAAATAATCTCGTTTCAAATTCGTCCTTACAAATATGCTTTAATTCTTTCAAAACTGAAGCCAGTCTTTCTTTTGTTATGGGTTCCCTTTGGACTTTTCTTGTGTTACCCTTATTCCACCCTTTCACCACTTTCTTAACCATAAACTGCTTTATGTAGTCCCTGTGTTCCAACAGCTGACTAAAAAATAATGATGTGGCTAGTTTTGCCTTGATTAGGCCCTTTTTGACCCAGTTCTTCTTTTGTGTAGCCAAATACTCGCATAGGGTAGTTAAAGAATGCTCCCCATTCCCCCCAGTACCTTGTGTAATTGTTCCACCGTCTGGGGGCGAGGGATTGTTTTACCAAATCCCCAAGGATGCTTTCGGATTAACCAACTGCCAAAGATAGTATGGGCAAGCTGTTCTATTTTTTTCTGCATTAGGAGCCAATTTCCAGAACACCTCCCATTTACCCCGTGATAGCGCATCTGCTAATATATTTTTCACCCCGGGCATGTGGGTTGCTGTAAATGTGATGTTACTTTGCATACATCTCATTACTAGTAATCACAACAGTTTAATGACTGGCTTTGATTTTGAAGCCAGATTATTAATTGCATGCACTACACTCATGTTGTCCGTCCAAAATCTCACACTTTTGTCTCTTAGCTGGTGATGCCAAATGTCCACCGCCACCACTATTGGGAAAAGCTCCAAGAGTGTGAGATTTTTTGTTGCCCCAATTTCCACCCAATTCTTAGGCCATTTCTCTGCGCACCATTTCCCGTGTAGGTAGGCCCCAAACCCATGTGCACCTGCTGCGTCTGTGAATAGATGCAGCCCTTGGTTGTAGAGGGGTCCCTTTTGCCAAATTCTAACTCCGTTAAACTGAGAAATAAATTTTGCCCACATTTGTATGTCTTCCCGCAACTCGTCAGTCAATTCTATGTTGCTTCTTGGGTTATTAACTCCTGCTGTAGCCTGCTCCAACCGTCTGTTGAAAATTCTGCCCATGGGGATAACCTTACATGTAAAGTTTAGGAGCCCCAGCAAAGCCTGCATATCCCTGAGTATTATGTACCTTGATATGCCTGCCTTATTTAATTGTTTACCCAGCTTCTCCAACTTGTCTTGCGGGAGGCTGCATTTCTCCTCCCTGGTATCTATTTGTATCCCCAGAAATGTTAGTGATGTAACTGGTCCCTCTGTCTTCTCCTGTGCTATTGGTACCCCCAATTGTTTAAGCAGTGATTGTAGGTGGGTCATCAACATTATGCACTGCTTTGTTCCTGTTTCCCCTGCGATTAAAAAATCGTCCAGATAGTGTGCTACACTGCTTAACCCTGTTCTCTCCACTAGCATGTCATGTATAAATGAGCTGAATTCTTCAAAATATGCACAGGATATTGCGCACCCCATAGGCAAACACCGATCATAGAAGTATTGCCCCTGAAATTTGATTCCCATCAACCTAAAGCTCTGCGGGTGTAACGGTAACTGTCTAAATGCTGCTTCTATGTCTATTTTACCCAATTCTGCGCCTGGTCCTAATCTTTTTATCATTTGGACTGTGTGGTCGAAGGACTGGTACTTTACTGAACATAGCTGTTCATCTATAAATATAAAAGAAGAGAAAGGGCGCCTCCTAGTGTAGCCAATATATAATATAATAATTCTCATAAAAAAGAATTATACTCACAATTTGTGAAGGCAAAGATAACGCTTAGATAGACGGTCTGGGAACTCTGCAGTGTCCCAGTTGACTGTGCACCAATGCAAGGGCTGCTCCTCCTAGAAAATGCAATTTTCTGTAGTCTGAGAAATGGAAAAAACAAAGAGGGCGACTCCTAGTGCAGATCAGTATGTAGAAATGAAGCACTTGCTGTTCCCAACAGATGGATTGGGTTCATTTCTACATACTGATCTGCACTAGGAGTCGCCCTCTTTGTTTTTTCCATCGCTGTTCATCTATAGCATTGTTTACTGACGTACCTTTGGGCGCGGATAAATGTTGAATGAGTCTAAATTTCACTTGCTCTTTTTTGGGCACTACTCCCACTGGTGAAATTACCATATTGAGTAATGGTGGGTTTTTAAAGGGACCCACTACCCTGCCCAACTTAATCTCCTTATCAAGTTTCTCTCTAACGACCTCAGGAAATTGGTATGCTGATCTTAAATTATGTTATTTCCCAGTTTTTTTTATCTCCCCTTGCGTTGGTATACAGAAACCATTAGTAAATGATTCTGTCAAAAAGGTGGCTCTTTTTGTGATTTTGCAGGTTAACAGCATTTTTACAATTATTTTGATATGGAGCGGGTGTACCGTTGGATGGGGTTAGTTAGTTTGTGTTGGGTTGGTTCCCTTGCCATGTGTGGTCCGAAAAGGGCCGCCTGGCATTTCTATTACAGTCTGCCCCTGGGTGACTCCCCTTGCAATATCCGCATGCATGTTTAAAGTTGCAATTTTATCTGTCACACTTTTTGTCATTATACGCCCAACATATCTTTTTATTACCATCCTCTGTAATGTTATTTCCAAAAGTGTTGCCGTAATAACTCCCCTTCTGCCTATGGCTACTGTCCGGTTTGACTAGTCTAGTCCACATGTCAGGTTCCTTCCTACCAAAATATTCTGTGGTAGCCTTTCCTATTTTTTTCCTAAATTCAGTGTCATAATCCCTCCATGCCTGAACCCCAAAGGTTGTGTATACCTCCAATATGCTATGCATGTATCTCGCCAGATTCTCCCCTTGTGTTGGTCTATCTGTCAAGTAGCATGCTGCATATATTAGAAAACCTTTAATCCATTGCACTAAGTCTTTCCTGGGTGCGTCAATTTTCTTTTGCGATCTATCCCCTTTTTTTATCTTTATCCTTCACTGCCAATTTGGTTAATAAAAACACGTCTATATACCGCCAAAGCCGTGCTTTCCTAATCGTCTTTTGCTTCAAATGATCCCATAACGGATCCAGTTCGCATGGTATACCCGTTCTATCTGTGGCAGTAGCCATCACCCCTTCTACTTCCATTTGTTTGATATGTGTTGTTGGGGTGTTATTGGCGTGTGCATGCAATGTAACTCGGTGTTTAGCTATTGGACTCTGCCTGGTTTTTCTTTGCATTTTTTGTAGTAATTTCAGTATTTTGTCACACTTAGACCTGCTGTCCCCTACCCCATCGGAATCGGAGTCGGAACCAGTACTGTTTGACTCTGAGTCCGATGATGAATTTAACACACTTAAATCACATAAATCTCTATACTCACTCAGGCCCTTGGTAGTGTCATTCTGATCCTGGCGTATCCAATCTTGAGTGCTTCCTTCTGCGTTATTCTGTTCCTGGTGCGCCTCTGCTGCAGTTGTAAAACGTACTTGCGATCCTTTCTGAGCAGTCCATTTCCTGTGATGGCTGCCGTAGTGCTGGGAAGAGAGGGGGATGGGAGCAATATATGTGGGGAACCCGGGGGGGCGGGGGGGGGGAACGTAATGGTGGAGGGAGGCCTCCCTTGCAGGGGGTAGAATAGGCAGAAGGGGGTGGGGGTGGGTAATGGTAAGTGGTCTAGTGGGAAGGGGGGAGAGCCAACCAGGATAGTGCTCACTAAGGAGCTTATGGGGTGGGCCGTATTGCCATAACCCTAGGCATAGGCCCCAGGTCTGTGGCTAGAGGAGGGCCTGCAGTGTAAAGCCTCAAGTCCCATGAAGATTTTTTTTCCCGGGGACCTGATGCAGGCAGGCAAAGGGGCCCCCTTGCCTTTATTGGAGGGCCTACCCCTAGCAGGGGTCTTATTGTGCCCTGGGGAAATCCCCCGTGTTGCTGAGGATTGGGATACTGAGGGACCGGAAGCGATGCCCCACTTCACTTCCGGTGCCTTGGGGCTGAGGGGGGGACATTGCCTGCCTCCACCTCCAAGCCAGCCTGTTTACTAGGGGGGGGGAGCGGAGGTCTCAACTGTCTCCTCCGCTCCCCTAAGCTTACTGACCATGCCGGCGTTCAGCTCTGAAACCGAAAGTGGCGGTCGCCTTATGCCCATCCGGGGCTGCGCCTGGACTATGCGTCCTAAGTGGAAGGAGGCCGGGGAAGGGGGGCATAAGGCGGCCGGGGAGGCAGAGCCGGAGGGGCTAAAAAGGAGCGGGGCTAAAAAGGAGCGGGGGAGAGCCCGGGGAAGGGGATCTGGAGATAGAGGAAGTGAACTGGGCAGGGGAGAATGGAGAGGAGCAGCAGGGGCTATTTGGGGGGGAAGGGGATGGAAGGGAATGAGTTAAAAGGGATGGAGGAGGAAGGGATGGAGGTGAAAGGGGGGGAGGGAAGCAGCAAGGAGTGGTGTTTTGTGCCCTAATATTGTACTTAACTGCCCCTGTCTTTTTCCTCCTAGGTAGTTGGATGTTCACGACCCTGTCCTGAAGTCTTTTTGGGGGAATTTGCTTCCTTCTTCGACGGTCCATGCTGCTTCAAGCTCCACGATTGATCCTGCAACAGAAAAGAAAATTTTAAACTGCTGCAACAGCTCAAGGTAAGCCCTTTTATGCCTTCCTTCCCCCCTCTCTTGAACCCTCCCGTGGCTTATCCCTATGCCTCCCCCTACTACCCCCCTCTCCTTTCCTTGTTTTGCATGCAGCTCCCCCCTCCCCCCTGGGAGTGGGCAGCTGCTGATGAGTTTCCTCTTTCTCCATTGTCCCTGGCACTTACTGTGCTCCCTGCCTAATACGGCACTCCACACTCAAAAGGTGTTGAGGAGAAGCATGCACCATCTGATACCACAATCACTTTCTTTGAATGTCTTGCACTTGGTCAGAGAGCCTAAGGTGCTTGAACCATCTGGTAATGACTCAATTTGTTAATTACTGACATGATACAAGTCCTATTGGTGCTCTGAGCAGCTGCAGCACTTAAATGCTGGTGCACTAAGAATATCTAGTTACGTTTCACATGCACGTGCAGAGAAAAATGTTAACACTAAAACAGTTATAACTTTTAATAGAAGCATTTTTGCAAATGCAAGTAAATTGTAAATATGTTTCTATTCAAAGATGTGATTCATCTATGCACATTTACATTTTCACCGGAATGTCCCTTTAACACAGACACACAGGTCCAACTCACATACACCTTCAGCACTAGCCAGCAAGCAGGCAGCACTCAACTCTGACAATAATCCAGACTCAGGAGGACTCAGTGCACAATAATGAGGCACCAGCCCTTCAGGTACTCACTGGTTTCTGGCACTGGCAGTGTGGGCAAGTCAGTTCAATATGGAATTCAAGTCAGTTCAATATGGAATTCAAGTCAGTTCAATATGGAATAAAGGGAGCTGGATAGGTAACTTCACGTCACTCTGACACTTGGCTGAGTGAGTACAGTACAGTTTCTGCAGTTCCTTCATAATTACATGAAAAGCTACTTTGCAACTTTTTGTTTCCATGCTATTTAGCTCCTTTTGATAAATTAACCTTGGTGTTATATTCTTTATTTCAGAAATAACTATTAAAGGTAAAGAATGATATAAATACATTTATTTATGCATTTCATTAGGGTTTCATTTACATTACAGATTAAACTATCAATATAGCTTGCTGCTCTGTGTTACTGTGTATGTGTCTGGTCTAGACTATAAAGCACTAGGCAGCTTTTAAATCACGGAGTTGCAGAGAGGCAAAAACAGTGAGAGAACAGCAAACAGAGTTTCAGCAGAGGAAAAGAAAACTGACTGAAAGGATCTCTCACTCGGTTTTCTTTTCTGTAATGATGTGTATGCTTTATGTTATATTTTAAGTTCAGTAGTTATGCTTACTTCACTCTGTGCACTACAAGCAGTTAACATTTTAGTCATGTGGCAGTTGTGGTTAAGATGGATGCTGCTGAATAAAGTCTGTATTCTTGTTCTCTCTCCTTGCTGTTTGCTAATACATTATAAAAATCATCACATGGTACCAGAAGTGGGGTGAAAAGTGACATGGCAGCAAACAGCAACACAAAGAACATTCCTTCTCTGGATTTAGAGTCAGGGAACATTTCTGATAATTGGTCAAAATGGAGGGAGCTGATTGAACTTGTGTTTGCAGGCCCAGATGCAGACAGATGGACTGATCAACAGAAGGCAGCACACTTTCTGATATGTGTGGGACAAAAGGGACGTGATGTATGCAGGCAAGTGGGGATATCACTGCAGATGACAAAAAAAAACTAGAGGTATTGTTTGCAAAGTTTGAAGCATACTGCAATCCAAGGAAAAACACCACAGTGCAAAGGAAAATGTTTTATGAGAGGAATCAGTGTCGAGGTGAATCTGTGGATGAATGGGTGACACAGCTGCGCTTGCTTGCCAAAGACTGTGCTTTTTATGATGCAGGTGATATGATAAAAGACTGTATTCTGATGGGCAGTAAGTTTAAAGAAGTTCAGGAAAAGCTGCTGCAGGAAGAAGATTTAAATCTTGAGAAAGCCATCAGGATTGCTAGAGCATATAAAATGTCAAGAAAGGACATGCAGGTACTGGAAGGAACACAACACCAGATCAGTGCTATAGAAAATCAAAGCAGCAGATACTGGCAAGAAAGAGGACACAAGGGGATAAAAGGCAAGTGGGACACTGGGACAAGTAACACACAAGCAACCTGTGGCTACTGTGGAAACATGCACAACAAAAATGCTGCCTGTCCTGCAAGGTGGCAGATATGTAATAAATGCAAGAAAAGAGGACATTTTGCCAGGGTGTGTAAACTGTTTTCCCATATTGCAAGGACACAAACACAGGCTGTACACGCCATAGAGGACAATTATGACAATGCAGGGTCAGACTCAGATTGCACCCCAATATATCTTGCAGCAGTACAGAAATCACACAAGTCTGCAGATGAAGCAAATGTAACCCGACAGATAGGGGCTCACAAAACTCCAGTCACATTCAAAATAGATACAGGGGCACAAGAAAAACTGTGTGCCAAGCCACACATACCTGGAACTCCTTAGAAATGAATTCCCCTTAGAGACTCAAGACCTACCAAAACTGTTGGGATATGGTCGTGAAAAGCTGAAAGTGATGGGTCGCTGCCATGCAAAATGTTTTTACAAGGGATCTGAAAAGGTCTTACAATTGTTTGTGATAGAAACAAAAGCCCCAGCAGTATTAGGTCTTAAAACAAGTAAAGATATTGGACTTGTAAAGATCATTATGGCTGTGGATGGTGGGTGCAGCGAACTGTCAAAGGACAACATTAAGCATGAGTACAATGATCTATTCAAAGGCCTAGGGTGCCTCCCGGGGATTAGCCGCATACGTATAAAAGAGGGTGCACAGCCTGTCATTTATGCCCCAAGGAAAATACCTCTATCCCTTAAGGCTAAAGTCAAACAAGAACTAACAAGGATGGAGAAGTTGGGGGTAGTAAAAAAGGTCACAGAACCATCAGAATGGGTCAGTTCTATGGTTGTGGTAGAGAAGAAAAACACAGGCGCAATTCATATTTGCATTGACCCACGTGATTTGAACAAAGTAATAATGAGAGAGCACTACAAACTCCCCACCATAGATGATATAGCTCACAAGCTAGTAGGAGCAACAGTGTTTAGTGTACTAGATGCACAATCTGGTTACTGGCAATTGCGTCTTGATGAACCCAGCAGTCACCTGACCACTTTCAACTCCCCTTTTGGACGATGGCATTTCACAAGGGTACCTTTCGGCATTGCTTCTGCTCAGGAGATATTTCAAAAGAAATCACATAAATTGATTGCTGGTCTACATGGTGTTGAAGTAATAATTGATGATTTGCTGGTTTATGGAAAGGATCGTACAAAATATGACGAAAACCTTATTGCCTTACTCAAGCGGTGTCGGGAGAAAAATCTTAAACTCAATCCAAACAAAATGCAAATTGGGGTAGAAGAGGTTACATATTTTGGACACCTTCTAACCAAAGAGGGCTTAAAGCCTGATCCAAAGAAGATAACAGCAGTTATTAGCATGATGGCCCCATCCTCCAGGAAGTAACTAGAGACATCATTAGGCATTTTTAATTATCTATCCAAATTTTCTCAGGGCCTCGCTCAGCTGACAGCCCCACTACGTGCATTGCTACAAAGGGATGCTATGTGGTCTTGGGACGGAAACATGGAAAAGACATTTGAGAAAGTAAAAAACTGATCACTAAACATCCGGGGCCAATACTGAAATATTTTGACGTAAACTGTGACACTGTGCTTCAAGTAGATGCATCCCAGTTTGGGTTAGGTGCTGTGCTAATGCAACAAGGACACCCTGTTGCATATGCTTCATGAGCTCTGACAACAACACAAGCCAATTATGCTCAAATTGAGAAGGAGAAGTTGGCCATTGTGAATGGATGTGAGAAATTTCACCAGTATATCTATGGTCGCCCAGTGGTTGTGGAAACTGATCACAAACCATTGGAGTACATCATGCAAAAACCACTATCTGCTATACCTCCACGCCTGCAGAGGATGGTTATGAAACTACAACAGTATGATCTCACAGTGAAATATAAACCAGGAAAGGAAATTCCGATGGCAGATACGCTGCCTAGGGTGTTTCCAGAAGGACATGAAGCACGGGATGAACCTGAATTGGAAGAACAGGTACATACAGTACTAGTAAATATTCCAATAGCTGATGTATGGCTGGAAAAAATTAGACAAGATATCAAACAAGATAAAGTACTAGAAAAACTAATTCGTGTCATGTGCAATGGCTGGCCAGAAAAACGAAAGAAGCTTTCTCCTGAGTTGCAGGGATTCTGGCCTGTGAGAAATGCACTATCCTTTCATACGGATATCATATTCATGGGTGACCGTATTCTTATTCCTAAATCACAGCAGGCATAAGTTCTGGAACAAATTCACCAGGGACATTTGGACATTACTCTTTGTAAGCGCAGAGCACGGGATGTGGTTTACTGGCCTAATTTGGACCTTGATATTGAGACACTTGTGAAGACATGTGAAACCTGCTAGTAGAGATTACTACAGAAAATTCTTTGAGCTAGTACAGCTGAGAAATCTAAAAGCATCAGCAATCATATGGGCTTTCAAAACAATACTCTCAAGACATGGAGTGTGTGAAGAACTTGTGTCTAATAATGGCCCGCAATTCTCAAGTGCTGAATTCCAGTGCTTTCTGCGTGAATGGGGAGTCAGGCACAAACCAATAAGTCTGTATCACTCACAGGCCAATGGTTTAGCTGAGAAGTATGTTGGCATAGCCAAATCCATTATCCGAAAAGCACAATCATCAGGGCAGGATGTGTACCTAGGCCTGTTAAACTATTGTGCAACACCCATGGAGGGTTTATGTTCACCTGCACAGCTGCTCATGAGTAGAGCACTGAGGACCACAGTGCCTATTGCACTACAGAAATTACAGCTTCAGACTATCCCACAGGATCAGGTAACAGGTTAGAGGAACATAAGCATGAAAAAGCAAAAGCTGTATTTTGACAAATCTACCAAGTTACTTGGTCCACTCAGGGCTGGGCAAGCTGTGAGACACAGAGTCACTGGGGATACATGGGAACCTGCTCGAATTGTCAGTGAAGATAATTCACCAAGGTCATATACAATCAAAACCAAGTGTGGACAGAAACTGAGACGCAACAGGCGTCATCTTCGACCAGACACTGCAGCTGATACTTTACTCAGAGAACCAAGCAGCAATGACAATAAAGAGCAAAGCAATGAATGCACAGAATTCCCTAACATGGATGTAAAGTCTACTGAGGACTTTGAGGACAACATAAGTGTATCAGCTTGCAATAATGCTGGGAATGACTCTCAACTTGACACTGATAGTACTCCTAGTGAGCCACCAGTTACTTTCTTTCGTTATGGTCGAGCTATTAAACCAAAAATATGGGAAGATTTTGTCTCATATTGAGTGTTTCATATTTGAAGGGGAAGATGTAATGATGTGTATGCTTTATGTTATATTTTAAGTTTAGTAGTTATGCTTAGTTCACTCTGTGCACTACAAACAATTAACATTTTAGTCATGTGATTGGAGGGGGCGGGCAGTTGTGGTTAAGATGGATGCTGCTGAATAAAGTCTGTATTCTTGTTCTCTCTCCTTGCTGTTTGCTAATACATTATATAAATCATCACATTTTCCTCTGCTGAATTTCTGCTCCTTGTTTGAAAAGTTGCCTAATGCTTCATAGACCAGACACAGTCACAGTTAGTAGCTGTCAGACACTCAGACCATTCTGAGCAAACAGAAGACTTGTGAGCCTGTACTGCAGACAGGATAGTAAGTCCGGTACACAAATGCTGTGTGTGTGAACATCAGGGGGGCGGGACATAACATCAGCCTAAGCATCCAATACAATACCTAAGTAGAGCAGCCTTTGCTCGGGTGTGCAGCACAGCATCTGAATGTGCCATAGGAACCATTCTGCCCATCTAGTCTGCCCAATTTTCTGAATACTTTCATTAGTTCCTGGCCTTATCTTGCTCAGTGTGCCTAGAGGGATATGGCTGGACCTCACTGACGAGGCCCACAATAGGCCGAAACGTACGTCTGGGGTTTTGCTGTTTCTCTCGTTCAGAGAAGAATTACCTGGTATTTCGGGGCTGGACTGTACTGTGAAGTCAGGATCAGACTGATATGCTTCAGGAAAGTTTTTCTCTGTGAAAGGCACATGTTGAGCAAAAAGAGGCTGCTTCTTGGGTGGTAACTAGCCATAGGACAAGCTATTATGCTATTGTTCGTTTCCAGGTTGAGCGCTTCTCTCTGTTTATTTATGCAAATTATGACATTTTGGGAAGTCTCCCTAAGTGTGATGCGGGAATCCAGACGTGGACCCGTTGCTCAGTGTGCCTAGAGGGATATGGCTGCACCTCACTGACGAGGCCCACAATAGGCCGAAACGTACGTCTGGGGTTTTGCTGTTTCTCTCGTTCAGAGAAGAATTGCCTGGTATTTCGGGGCTGGACTGTACTGTGAAGTCAGGATCAGACTGATATGCTTCAGGAAAGTTTTTCTCTGTGAAAGGCACATGTTGAGCAAAAAGAGGCTGCTTCTTGGGTGGTAACTAGCCATAGGACAAGCTATTATGCTATTGTTCGTTTCCAGGTTGAGCGCTTCTCTCTTTTTATTTATGCAAATTATGACATTTTGGGAAGTCTCCCTAAGTGTGATGCGGGAATCCAGACGTGGACCCGTTGCTCAGTGTGCCTAGAGGGATATGGCTGCACCTCACTGACGAGGCCCACAATAGGCCGAAACGTACGTCTGGGGTTTTGCTGTTTCTCTCGTTCAGAGAAGAATTGCCTGGTATTTCGGGGCTGGACTGTACTGTGAAGTCAGGATCAGACTGATATGCTTCAGGAAAGTTTTTCTCTGTGAAAGGCACATGTTGAGCAAAAAGAGGCTGCTTCTTGGGTGGTAACTAGCCATAGGACAAGCTATTATGCTATTGTTCGTTTCCAGGTTGAGCGCTTCTCTCTTTTTATTTATGCAAATTATGACATTTTGGGAAGTCTCCCTAAGTGTGATGCGGGAATCCAGACGTGGACCCGTTGCTCAGTGTGCCTAGAGGGATATGGCTGCACCTCACTGACGAGGCCCACAATAGGCCGAAACGTACGTCTGGGGTTTTGCTGTTTCTCTCGTTCAGAGAAGAATTGCCTGGTATTTCGGGGCTGGACTGTACTGTGAAGTCAGGATCAGACTGATATGCTTCAGGAAAGTTTTTCTCTGTGAAAGGCACATGTTGAGCAAAAAGAGGCTGCTTCTTGGGTGGTAACTAGCCATAGGACAAGCTATTATGCTATTGTTCGTTTCCAGGTTGAGCGCTTCTCTCTTTTTATTTATGCAAATTATGACATTTTGGGAAGTCTCCCTAAGTGTGATGCGGGAATCCAGACGTGGACCCGTTGCTCAGTGTGCCTAGAGGGATATGGCTGCACCTCACTGACGAGGCCCACAATAGGCCGAAACGTACGTCTGGGGTTTTGCTGTTTCTCTCGTTCAGAGAAGAATTGCCTGGTATTTCGGGGCTGGACTGTACTGTGAAGTCAGGATCAGACTGATATGCTTCAGGAAAGTTTTTCTCTGTGAAAGGCACATGTTGAGCAAAAAGAGGCTGCTTCTTGGGTGGTAACTAGCCATAGGGCAAGCTATTATGCTATTGTTCGTTTCCAGGTTGAGCGCTTCTCTCTTTTTATTTATGCAAATTATGACATTTTGGGAAGTCTCCCTAAGTGTGATGCGGGAATCCAGACGTGGACCCGTTGCTCAGTGTGCCTAGAGGGATATGGCTGCACCTCACTGACGAGGCCCACAATAGGCCGAAACGTACGTCTGGGGTTTTGCTGTTTCTCTCGTTCAGAGAAGAATTGCCTGGTATTTCGGGGCTGGACTGTACTGTGAAGTCAGGATCAGACTGATATGCTTCAGGAAAGTTTTTCTCTGTGAAAGGCACATGTTGAGCAAAAAGAGGCTGCTTCTTGGGTGGTAACTAGCCATAGGACAAGCTATTATGCTATTGTTCGTTTCCAGGTTGAGCGCTTCTCTCTTTTTATTTATGCAAATTATGACATTTTGGGAAGTCTCCCTAAGTGTGATGCGGGAATCCAGACGTGGACCCGTTGCTCAGTGTGCCTAGAGGGATATGGCTGCACCTCACTGACGAGGCCCACAATAGGCCGAAACGTACGTCTGGGGTTTTGCTGTTTCTCTCGTTCAGAGAAGAATTGCCTGGTATTTCGGGGCTGGACTGTACTGTGAAGTCAGGATCAGACTGATATGCTTCAGGAAAGTTTTTCTCTGTGAAAGGCACATGTTGAGCAAAAAGAGGCTGCTTCTTGGGTGGTAACTAGCCATAGGACAAGCTATTATGCTATTGTTCGTTTCCAGGTTGAGCGCTTCTCTCTTTTTATTTATGCAAATTATGACATTTTGGGAAGTCTCCCTAAGTGTGATGCGGGAATCCAGACATGGACCCGTTGCTCAGTGTGCCTAGAGGGATATGGCTGCACCTCACTGACGAGGCCCACAATAGGCCGAAACGTACGTCTGGGGTTTTGCTGTTTCTCTCGTTCAGAGAAGAATTGCCTGGTATTTCGGGGCTGGACTGTACTGTGAAGTCAGGATCAGACTGATATGCTTCAGGAAAGTTTTTCTCTGTGAAAGGCACATGTTGAGCAAAAAGAGGCTGCTTCTTGGGTGGTAACTAGCCATAGGACAAGCTATTATGCTATTGTTCGTTTCCAGGTTGAGCGCTTCTCTCTTTTTATTTATGCAAATTATGACATTTTGGGAAGTCTCCCTAAGTGTGATGCGGGAATCCAGACGTGGACCCGTTGCTCAGTGTGCCTAGAGGGATATGGCTGCACCTCACTGACGAGGCCCACAATAGGCCGAAACGTACGTCTGGGGTTTTGCTGTTTCTCTCGTTCAGAGAAGAATTGCCTGGTATTTCGGGGCTGGACTGTACTGTGAAGTCAGGATCAGACTGATATGCTTCAGGAAAGTTTTTCTCTGTGAAAAGCACATGTTGAGCAAAAAGAGGCTGCTTCTTGGGTGGTAACTAGCCATAGGACAAGCTATTATGCTATTGTTCGTTTCCAGGTTGAGCGCTTCTCTCTTTTTATTTATGCAAATTATGACATTTTGGGAAGTCTCCCTAAGTGTGATGCGGGAATCCAGACGTGGACCCGTTGCTCAGTGTGCCTAGAGGGATATGGCTGCACCTCACTGACGAGGCCCACAATAGGCCGAAACGTACGTCTGGGGTTTTGCTGTTTCTCTCGTTCAGAGAAGAATTGCCTGGTATTTCGGGGCTGGACTGTACTGTGAAGTCAGGATCAGACTGATATGCTTCAGGAAAGTTTTTCTCTGTGAAAGGCACATGTTGAGCAAAAAGAGGCTGCTTCTTGGGTGGTAACTAGCCATAGGACAAGCTATTATGCTATTGTTCGTTTCCAGGTTGAGCGCTTCTCTCTTTTTATTTATGCAAATTATGACATTTTGGGAAGTCTCCCTAAGTGTGATGCGGGAATCCAGACGTGGACCCGTTGCTCAGTGTGCCTAGAGGGATATGGCTGCACCTCACTGACGAGGCCCACAATAGGCCGAAACGTACGTCTGGGGTTTTGCTGTTTCTCTCGTTCAGAGAAGAATTGCCTGGTATTTCGGGGCTGGACTGTACTGTGAAGTCAGGATCAGACTGATATGCTTCAGGAAAGTTTTTCTCTGTGAAAGGCACATGTTGAGCAAAAAGAGGCTGCTTCTTGGGTGGTAACTAGCCATAGAACAAGCTATTATGCTATTGTTCGTTTCCAGGTTGAGCGCTTCTCTCTTTTTATTTATGCTTATCTTATATCTAGCATAGCCTTATGCCTTTCCCGTGCATCTTTAAACTCCTTCACTGTCTCTACGACTTCTGCTGGATGGCTATTCCACCATGCATCCACTAACCTCTTGGTAAGAGTGTGTTTTTATGTTTTTAATTTGAAATGTACCTTGGAGTCCTTCACTAAGGTCTGTATTTGGAAAATGTCTGCGTAGCCATGGTCCGTGCTTATATCTGATCACTGCATCACATTGGCACGCAGATACTAGTAATTGTACATGCTAAAATAAAAGTGTTTAAAGGGATAGTAAAGTCCAAATTAAATGTTCATGATTCAGATAGGGCATGTAATTTTAAACAACTTTCAAATTTACTTTTATCATCACATTTTCTTCGTTCTCTTGGTATTTTTAGTTGAAAGCTAAACCTAGGTAGTCTCATGTGCTAATTTCTATGCCCTTGAAGGCCGCCTCTTATCTGAATGCATTTGACAGTTTTTCACAGCTAGAGGGTGTTAGTTCGTGTGTTTACAATAAATAACATTGTGCTCATGCACATGGAGTTATTTAAGAGTCAGCACTAATTGCCTGAAATGCAATTCTGTCAAAAGAACTGAAATAAGGGGGCAGTCTGCAGAAGCTTAGAAACAAGGTAATTACAGAGGTAAAAAGGATAATTCTATAACAGTGTTGGTTATGCAAAACTGGGGAATGGTAAATAAAGAGATTATCTTTTTAAAGAATAAAATTTTGGGCGTTAACTATCCCTTTAAATAGCAAAAACATTGCACATTTGAAGTTTATTTTATTTAAGTAATTTTTTTTTTTTTTCATTTTCAAAAAGCGTTATTAAGTAACATAAAGTACAAGATAAAAGCAAAACATAACACATAGATCAATTCGCGTAAGATCAAGCTATCAAACAATTCTCAAATATACAATACAGGATCATTCCTTGTACATATCTAGCATGTGAATTTTTCGTAAAGTAACCAATTTTATCTTGTGATGTGACTCACATTCCTACATATATGAAGTGAAAAATCACAAGGGTCCTAGTTTCATCCCGTATGTGATTACTGATAGGGAAATATATTTCTGTAGCGTAGCTGAGGAATGTGGAAATGTATATTCCCTATGTTGCGATCTACAGGTATGATGTATTGTAAGAACATATAACTCCCAGCAGAATCAACTCGGCAAAAACATCACAGAGATTTAATGCAAGAGTGGAAGAAGAAGAGGAAGAAAAATAAAAGGAGGGGTATGGGGGTACCTGAGGAAAATGGGATTGGGAAGGGAACCAGTATATAGATCTGAGTGGCAGTTGAGTAAATGTGGACATCTAAGGGGGCTTAAGGAGCCACTTGCTCCAAATCATCCAGTACTTATTCATGCGTTCAGTCACATTATAATAGCCACTTTCCATAGAAGCTAGGTAATCTATGAGTTGGGTTATCTGAACCAAGGTTGGAGCCTCCGTCTTTTTCCATGCCCTGGCAATACAGACCTTAGTAGCGATTAGAATTACGGCTACCAATATTTGTTGAGATTTCGGCAAATCTTGAATACCTATATGCAGAAGAGCTAGAGCTGGGGACATAAGAAGTGACATACCTAGGTCTGAGAGTAAAGAAAATGTCCAAGAGCACAAAAAATGATGTAGTCCCAGGAGTGGAAGTAAAATGATTAAAGTTTATTAGAAATAGCTAAAACATCAAAATAGTAGTAAAAAAACATAGAACAGTCTAAAGAAAATGTCTCAATCCACACAGGAGCAATTTTTGGACAGGACCACCATATATGTATACCAGTGCCCTGTTGATCACATTCCCTCCAGCACTGCTCAGAGGCAGTGGGATAAATCTTGGACAGCTTAAGGGGAGTTAGGTACCATTTTAGGAGAACTTTAAAATATGTCTCCAAATGTGATATGCAGTGTATGGCTGATTTAGTAATTGTTGTTGCATAGTCTACTTCTTCTGGGGTGATGTGGACATTCATCTCACGACCCCAAGCCTTTATCTGCCATGGTAGTGCCTCACTAAAGTCGTTAAGAAGGAGTAGGTGATGATTCGTAAGAGGTTTTATGAGTTTGTTCCCTAATTTCCACCTTTTTTCCCAATTAGTGCATTCTCTCAGGTTTGTCCTTGGGAATCCCCAATCCTGACAGTAGCCCAGTATTCTATGGCTTTCAAACATAAGCCACCTAGGGGCCTCATCTACTTGCTCCACTATTTGCCTAGATGTTAGTAACCTCTTTTGACTGTAGAGGTCCCCTATACAAGTAATGTTCTACAAGGACCATTCCTGCATATGAATATCCGGGAGGCCTGTCAACAGTCCCTGAAGACTGTGAATGGGTGAGGGGTGCGGAGCAATTCCCGTGTGATGTCTGAGTCTATTCCAGGTCTGGCAATTGTCAAGGATTATGCTATTCGTGATCAGCAGATCTGGGAGCCTGTGCTTGGGAATCCAAATCAGGTCTTTTAAGCGGAGGTACTTAGGGAGGATAGCTGCTTCAATCAGAAACCACGCTGGTTTCTCTTCCTCATTGCTCCATCCAGCGATATGAGTCAACCTGGTTGCATCGTGATATAAATATATATTGGGGAAAGTGATACCGCCTTTGCATATTTGTAATTGGAGAATACGATTCGCCACTCTCGGTTGCTTTCCTCTCCACACATAGTTAATAAATAAGGAATGGATCTGAGAGAGGTAGATGGCTAGGAGTGGCTTTAAGATCTATCCAATCTTTTTCTATCCTGTTGAAAAAATGATTCAATGATGTTACCCCTACCCTGTATTGGATAAAATTTTGAGGTAGGCTTAAAGGAAACACCTCTGTTTGTTTGACCTTGATCACTATCCATATCGGTATTAAGCTGCTATAGGGCCACAATATCACATGATTCTTGAAAATAAAACTCTGTGGTAATAGTGTTAGATATTATTTGTGCCTCTGTCTGATCTAAGCAATCTGTACTGCCAAAATGCTTTTTTAGTGTAATGTTTCGGATCAGGCGATTTACGTCAAATATTGTCTGGAAAACATCAAAATCGCTGTGGGTGCAAAAGACAAACCATAACCGAGTAATTTATATTGTTGAGACGTTAGATGTATTCTAGAAAAATTTATCACATTGCCTACTTGTATTTGCTCTGTGGGCAAGACGCTCAGAAGAATATTCTTCTGATTTATCGTCAGAAGAATATTCTGCTTCACTATCAGAGAAAGTAACTGATTTACCGCTATTGTTACTTCTGCGTGTATAGTGTCCTTTGCCATTTTTGTTATTTTTATTTTTGTTTCTATTTTTGTTACTGTCACTGTTTGTATTGTGTGGATTAAATCTACATCTATTCAAGGAACTTTGTTTTCTGTTCCATATATACACAGTTTTATTAGTATAATCTGTTTTGACTTTTAAATATTTATTGTGCTTATTTTCCATTATTTCTGTCTTAATAGAACCTAGAGTGCCCATCAACAGATGATCAAATCTTGCAAAGTCTAGATCATTACATCTTTTGTTCATCTCTAATTGTACTTTCTCAATTTCACCCCTAATGTCTATTAACAATGTATTCTTATAGTCAATTAGGAGTAACATTAAGTTTAGATGAACAGTCTAAAAGGACCTCATTCCAGGCCTGTACAAAGTCTGTATCCTTATAGTCAGTGGAGGCTCCTCCAGTTGTGCACATTCACACGTGAACCCCCCAGGGGGCAAGGAGGAAAAAAAAAATTGAGCAAAAAAAAAAAAAAACAATCAGCCAAAAAAAAATTTGTTTAATTTTTTGGTTTAATTTTTTTTATTTTTTTATTAGTGTGTGTGTTATTATATTGTTTAAACATGATGTAGGCTCTGTTTACTAGCTCATCCTGTAGGCTGTAGGACCGGTACAGCAGTACCACACCATTTACCATTATAGTAGTAAGTCAACTAGTCAAGATAGATTGAACTTGAAGCAGGAGGGAGCTAGGACCTAGGCGGACGCTGACATCACCAGCATAGACCAGACTGCATCAGTCACTAGCATCTCCTCCTCGGGCTGCTGAGTCTCACTGCGCGAGTGCGCGCACTGTGCACACCAGACCAGACACTGTCACACTGATCGCACGTGCGATCAAGCAAAACCCTATCCTGCACAGTGATCTCTATGCATCACTGTGCAGGCGTTGCTCCTCCCAGCCCGGCACTGGTAATTGAGCCCTATTCGCACAGGCTGAAGTGTGCAAGCTGACTTCAGCCTGTGCTCTGGCTCCTCCCAGTCTGCCTGTCATGGGTGATCCTCGCCTCTGATACGCTACTAGCGTCATGTGACTGCCCTCACAAGGCTTCTCCCCCTCAACGGCGCGAAAATCTCATTGAGGAGATAGCCGTTGAGTGGAAAGGAGCTCTGTAACAAGGTGTGTTGTCTTTATCCTAATTGTTGCTGCTGGTGCTAGCCAGCCTTTGGAAGCCTAAGGAGCACCCTGCTGCTAACTGATGTAGAGCAGGCAGTTAGCGTGGGATGACATTTTTCATTTTGCTTCTCCTGCACCCCTGCTTTTCTTCACAGTCTGTGTGTGAGTATCTGCAGAGGCAGTTAGCGTGGGAGCAGGGAGAAAGAATGCAGTGTCTTTTGAGTGGCAAACAGCAATATTTGAAGCTCTACTCTTCTTTGAGAGACTGTCACTGCCTGACCTGACCTGACCTTACTAAGCTAACTCTTTAGCGGCTGAGCCTGGCTGTTGTGATATCCCTGCAGTTTTCGCTGCTCTCTGGCACATATCCTCCAGGCAACTGCTCAATACTTAAAGTTTTTAGTTTTGATGGAAATACAAAAACTAAATAAAAAAAAAGTTTTAATAGAGACGTCCTAAAAGTCAAATTATGTAACCCATAGAGTATTTTCATGTTTAATCCTGAATTAACTCTTCATACACATTGTGACAGCAAGGTCCCTTATATGTACCAGCCACTGGCAATAAAAATGTGCTTTGGTTTTGGAATGTGCAGTTCTTAGCAGATATTTATCCTCCGCTGTATGTGGGAATATCTAAGCAGTTATTTTATTTGTGTAGTCGTTTCTTTATTAGCTCAAGAGCAGCAGAGGTTGTCCGTGTCTCAGCCAACACCCCAGGGCAGGCAGTAGTAGTACTGTGTGTGTTTGTGTGAAGAATTATTACACTGATACTGAATGAGGTAAGAGGGGGCTGTAAATAATGTGTGCTGCCATGCAGGACAGGACATAAAGGCTCCCAGCAAAACTCATCATGCTTTTTTAACCCTTATGCTCCTGTTAGAAATGGTTGTTATGCTGTGAAAATTGCTTAGTATATATATATATATATATATATATATATATATATATATATATATATATAATCCAAGAAGTTAAACCATAGAAGCGCTCAAAGTTCATGAGTGTAGAATAAAAGTTGAACTTTATTAGAACATTTAAAAACAAAAAGATGTCCTATGCAGGACTAATCCAAGTTGTGTATGCAGGCACACAGAGAGCATACATGTTTCGTGCTTAGGTAGCACTTGTTCACTGCTTACCTGTGCACCTGCAAGACCTGCCTTTTAATCATAAAATTTAAAGTGATACATCACAAAATGTTAAACAACCTGAAAACAGTGCTTGATATGCCTGTCTATATAGAAAAATCTCACAGCATATATCTGAGCATTACATTCTGTAATAACACATACTTTTACATACATATTAAATTTAATTAAATCTAAAAGGAATATTCAAATAGAAAAATAAACCTATTTGTACTATTATATTGAAAAAATAGTAATAAATAATTGTATTACAATTTAAATTCTAAATTCTAGTTTATGCCTCATGCTAATAACTAGAGA